>NC_089809.1:4559096-4859096 GCF_029633855.1 Hoplias malabaricus
CCCTGTGTCTGTGTGGGTTTCCTCTGGGTTACTGTCTGTAAGGAGTGTGGTGTGTTCTCCCTGTGTCCGCGTGGGTTTCCTCCGGGTGTTCCGGTTTCCTCCCACCGTCCAAAAACACACGTTGGTAGGTGGATTGGCGACTCAAATGTGTCCGTAGGTGTGAGTGTGTGAGTGAATGTGGAACTGTGTGTGTTGCCCTGTGAAGGACTAGCGCCCCCTCCAGGGTGTATTCCCGCCTTGCGCCCAATGATTCCAGGTAGGCTCTGGACCCACCGCGACCCTAAACTGGATAAGGGTTACAGATAATGAATGAATGAAATGAGCTAGTCTTGCTTCCTTAAGCAAAAACTGCAGGCCCACTGTCTGTGTTATATAAGGCATTTAATGTTAAGTTCACTTCTGTGCAATGCACACAATTCTGGCAAAAGCTTTAGAACATTTCTCATTCCTATTCAGTGTACGAACAGTGCCATGGTTTTCTCCATTAATTCCACTTTTTTGAAACTCTGTGCCAGTGAAAGTGCTGCCATAACGAACCGCTGCTTTAACCAACATTTTTTTTATCATCTCTTCCCCAGAGTTTGGAAAAGGGGACAATTTAACAAGACTTGGCTTGGTTTGGTGAATAGGAAGGTGGCCTGTTTTTAAAACTAGACCTGCTTGTGATGATGTGCTTTTGGTAACATTTCCTGTTTATGTTGTGTGAATTCGTTGTAAAAAATCTTGACTGGTTTGTGTGCTTCTGAAAGTGTGTGTGTGAAAGTTGATGTTCTTGGTAGGTTGGTTTTGTATTGTATTTCATTTTATTTTATTTCTTTATTGTACCACCCTGATGCTGCAGAATTCGTGTTAGAATGGAGATTGTTTTAGTTTGTGAAGCAAACAAAATTAGACTTTTTCTCCCCTACTCTTGCTCTCTGGACAGATGAAGTGATAGCAGTAGTGGGTTAAAGTGGGCTGGACTATAATAACATTATTATTTTGCTGATGCTGAGAGACTGAGAGAGAAAGTGAGAGCTGCCTCAGCACAGCTGCAGGTGTGGTTACTGTACGGCGGAATTAGCTTTAGCCTCCGCAGCTGTGCAAATAGACGGACACAGGTATACTGTACCAGCACATTCTCACGATTTCAGAGCAGCTTTCTAAAAACATTCACAGCCCCGTTTGAGTGAAAACACAGATTCTTTACCATTCGAACACACTAATTAATCCAAACGTACAGCAAAGTGAGTGGAAACCACATTAGTCCAGATGGAGTACACTATAAAACACTGCACTGGCTTTAAATAACACCAGGCCTTAATTAACATCGGCCTGGGACACTTTCTCTCACGACTTATCGCTTATTTTCCTACTCTCCCAATAACTGCCTAAAATATGTAGTGTCTAATATATATTCGTAACTCTCTCTCTGAAGTCTCTCTCTCCCTCTCTCTCTCCCTCTCTTTCTCTCCCTCTCTTTCTCTCCCTCTCTCTCTCACCCTCTCTCTCTCTCTCTCTCTCTCTCTGAAGTCTCTCTCTCTCTCTCTCTCTCTCTCTCTCCCTCTCTCTCTCTTTCTCTCCCTCTCTCTCTCACCCTCTCACTCTCTCTCTCTCTCTCTCTCTCTCTCTCTCTCTCTCTCTCTCTCTCTCTCTCTCTCTCTCACCTCTCTCTCTCTCTCTCTCTCTCTCTCTCTCTCTCTCTCTCTTTCTGTTGAACTAATTGGAGCCCTGACCGCTCTGATTCGTCTGGGTTGTTGTGCAGTTTTATTTGATGCGGTTTGTGTGTTTGTCATCAGTAAACCAGCTCACAGTCACCAACCACATCACACTCTTCTGTTCTCATCAGTCTTTCCTCTGATACAGTCTACAGTTCATTTCTGCTGGGTTTTTTCCGTTAACACAAATTGTCCAATATTTCTCTCATGTCTAAAAGTTATTTTATATTTCTATATTCAATTGTTACATTCTTTTTTCTGCGCTTTCTTCTCTGTTCTATTCTCTTGTACGTTACTGTTTTCTGTTATTAATTTCACTGTTCTGTTCTCCACTTCTATACTACACTATATATTAGTAATTTCTTTCTGTTCTATTTCTTTCTACTACTTTATTCCATTTTTTTCTAATCAAAACTAGTCTATTGTCCTTCTGTGTTCTATTGTTCTATTGTTTTACCAATTTTATTTATAATATTCTCTTATTTTAACTGTCTCTGCGCCTTCTCCTTGTCTCTATCTTCACTGCAATCTCTCTCTGTCTCCTTCACTCTGTTCTAACTTTCTTCTTTGTCTCTTTCGCTATCTCTCTCTTTACTGTCTCCTTTACTCTTGTCTCTCTCTCTCTCTCTCTCTCTCTCTCTCTCTCTCTCTCTCTCTCTCTCTCTCTCTGTCTCTCTCTCTCTCTCTCTGGCTCTCTCATTCTTTGTGTGTAATTAGGGGAGGGAGGCTGCTGGGTGTTTTTAACTCCATGTCTCTTGTGGAGAGCCGCTGGTTTATATTTATCCTGAATCTGGACGACCGCCTCAAAATCACCAAGTTGAGGCCGCCACGCAACTTTCCACTTTAAGACACTGGTCAAGCTCAAAAACACAGGATGGTGTGTGTGCGTGTGCGTGTGCGTGTGCGTGCGTGTGTGTGTGTGTGCGTGTGTGTGTGGGTCTGTTTCACACTACTATGTCATTTAACAGATTTTTGTGTTCTTTATCTCTCTCTCTCTCTCTCTCTCTCTCTCTCTCTCTCTCTGTCTCTCTCTCTCTCTGTCTCTCTCTCTCTCTCTCTCTCTGTCTCTCTCTCTGTCTCTCTCTCTCTCTCTCTCTCTCTCTTTCTCTGTCTCTCTCTCTCTTTCTCTGTCTCTCTCTTTCTCTGTCTCTCTCTCTCTCTCTCTGTCTCTCTCTCTCTCTGTCTCTCTCTCTCTCTTTTCTCTCTTTCTTTCTCTCTCTCTGTTGTTAGCTTAAATTTAGTGACAGAACAAAAGGGGTTGTTGACCCAATGAAAAACAAACAGGCAGAAAGACAGACAGATGTGTGTCAAGCTTCATAAAGCCACAAGTTTCCATCACACACCCCAGACACAAAATGACCGTATTTTTAACTCTGTTTATTAAGCGGATGCTTTACTTTCTATTGAAATTGTTATTTTTTTTTAATTCCATAAAGAAAATGGTGCTGACATTAAAACTAAGGGATAAAACACTTTTTTGCGAAAATGCATATTGGCACAAATGTTTATATAAGATTTAGCTGTTCTCTAAATAAACTTAATGAGGCTTTAATATGGAAAGTTAACGCTTACTGACCAAGGACATCCCAATTTTCATGATAACGGTCCCTTTTTTTTCAATCTGCAGCTCAGAAGCATTCAGTGCCGAGAGAGGAGCGAGGGAAGGCGCCACTAAAGTGATGATTGTTGTGACAGATGGAGAGTCACATGATGGAGAAGAGCTTCCCGGAGCCCTGTCAGAGTGTGAGAAACTTAACATCACTAGATACGCCATCGCTGTGAGTCTCCTTCTCTTTAACATCCCTGATGTATATGTAACATCCCCTTCTTTACCCCTTTCAATGAAGGACTTCAGCTACTAAAAGTGTTCTCAGATCATGCGTAAATTCCACGGAAAGGCATTGACCAACAGAATGAGTGTGGAGCAGCCGCACACGAGCCTTCATTTACCACATCCAGCTCCTAGAAAACAGAAGTGTAGTGGCCTAAGAAGTTATTTGAGAAATGTGGTACTGACAAGTCACATTAGCCGCATGCAGTAATCTATTTGTATTGTGTATTTTGAATGTGTTATAAATATCTGTATTATTAACGTCTTAAAGATATATTTTTGTGTAATTGTTTAAATACCAGGAATGTTTATTTCTGCTTTCTACCCGGACCTTCCTACAGCCTGCCTATATTTTGACAGTTGTGAATTTCTGAAATTATATGGTACAGAAGCAGGTCAAAGCTGTTTTTAAAAAAAAGGTGCCCCTCCCATAGAATAAGCAAAGCACTGAATATGAAATTCTACCATAACTGTCCAATCTCCACTTAACTGGCCATAATTGGCCCTGAACTATTCTGAGCGTGTGTCTGCCCTACACCCTCCAATTCTCTCTTTCTGTGTCTCGAGAAACTCGACCCATTCTTTAAACAATTATAACCACCAGATTACACCACAGAAATAGATTAAAACAGAGTTCTGAAATAGCCTGTCTTCTCCTGCCCATTACAAACCCTCAGAGGTTGTAGCGCCCTCTTTAGTCTCCTCTCTAAACCCATAACACAGTGAAAAGCGTAAATTATTGAAAAGCCAAGTCAAGACATTGTCTGACGTTTGTGTTTAAAATATTAATTTGCCTTGCTTTTAGTTGTAGCACTAGTGCAACAATGCTAATGTGTAATTCTTTGTGTTTGTCTTGGTCTGCTACACATATGTTCTTAATTTTTTGTTGTAACCTTTGACCTCTACCTTTCTCCTGGGTCTTGTTTGGGGCCATGCTCCCTTGATGGTTTCAGGTGTCCCTAGTTTGTTCTTTCCAACACTGGGTGGCACATTTGTGATTATTCATAGTCAATAAAGTTTGAAAAATGTAAAACATCTAATTATATTAATTTGTTTACCTCATAACTCCATGTTTTGTTTGTCTGTAGGCAATCTAAAAAAGAACATTTATGATACCGGACATGTTTGAATGCTGAACATGCTACTGCCTTTAAAAGAGCAAAATCAAGTACAGTGTGGTTTCTATGCTCATTCAGTTTTGTTACTATTCTAGCTAACCAACATAGGCGTGTTTAACTGGACACAAAACACAGCGAGCCCACTTGAAAAGAATGCAATCATAAGTTGAGGGTCTCAAGAGAACCACAAATAAATGACAGAATGAAAGAGTTGGGAAAAGGAGCTTGTTTATTTGTTCTGATTTGGGCCGACCCCTGAGTTTTTTTTATAGTTTTTTTTACGATTACACAGGAAACAAAAGAGCCTAGTTAAAACAATTGTCATAATTTTGGTATATTTTAAAAATATATATTATGTTTGAATTGAGTTGCTTATCTATGCTTAATTATCTAATAGGTCTAAACTCACAACACTGTTCTGCTCACACCACCTAGTGGCCTGGATGTGTCAAAGTTTCTGTACTCAACCTATTTAAACGTGGCCACCTCATTTGGGATGGGACCCACTCTGTATAGCACAAAATGCTTTATTCATGGACAACAAATCAATGTGATTCTTCATCTAATGTGTCCCTAATAGAACTGCAGTAAAAATAATGTATAATCCCATTTATGAATATTAATTGCTACATATTTGGTGGTAAAAATGTTTGGTAGAAAAAGATGACATTACAAGACTTTGCATAAGTGCTTCACCTTGTCTTTATACTTTTTTTTAACTCAGTTTGTCTGCAGGAACAACCCTCCTTTAGCTCTTTAGCGCTAATTGGGTTAAATTGCTAAAGGCTAATTTGGTAGCATGTAAATATGTACTCTGTCTGATCTTTGGACGGTGATGATATGGGAGTTTCTACGGACTAGGAGTAGTACAGCAAACTCTTTCAATTTCTGGGGGAAAAGGCCTTGGAAAAGTTGGGTTTTCCATGATATGGATGCTATAACATGAAACAGAAGTGACCTAAAATGCTCCTAATTCCATAACTCCCCCTTTCCTCCAGTCAGCATGACTATATGTAGAAACCAGTACCAGCTGGCAGCAAACATGGAAATACTCTGGGGTTTGTAAGAAAGATGGGCAAAGGACACGCTTGTTACATTTCTCTGAGATCTAAAGCAGACAGATACACTTGACACTGAGATATTCATAGACAAATGTCAGGGGAAACTGCACACATGAAAAATGCTTAGTGCACATAATACTTGTACCCATGCACCTCCAATGTCTATGTTCTTTTACTTAACCTTCCTGCTCTGTCCATGTTCTTATGCATGAGGATTAATTGCAACTCAAGCTCCTGTGGCATGTTGATGTTTGGGGACTCACTGTTGAATCTGGAATAATTTAACCCCTTAAATGCTAAGGGAATGTAGATGGACCATTAAATGTATGGGTTGCAAAGGTTGCTTTATAGAGGAATTCTTTAAAAAATATTTTTCTGAGGTTTGCCAAAATGTTCTCCAGGAAGATCTATTTTATGGGGTTACTGTATTTGTAAATGAGTCATTCATGCTTCACTTAAGCTTGGACACACTCCAGGGAGACACAAGTATACAATCTTTTCCCAAAATTGGGACAGAAGATTATTTCTCTCTTAGCTTCTAGGTGAATGGAGTGGCACAGTGGTGCAGCAGGTAGTGTAGCAGTCACACAGCTCCAGGGACCTGGAGGTTGTGGGTTTGAGTCCTGCTCCGGGTGACTGTCTGTGAGGAGTGTGGTGTGTTCTCCCTGCGTCTGCGTGGGTTTCCTCCTGGTGACTGTCTGTGAGGAGTGTGGTGTGTTCTCCCTGTGTCTGCATGGGTTTCCTCTGGGTGACTGTCTGTGAGGAGTGTGGTGTGTTCTCCTTGTGTCTGCGTGGGTTTCCTCTGGGTGACTGTCTGTGACGAGTGTGGTGTGTTCTCCCAGTGTCTGCGTGGGTTTCCTCCGGGTGACTGTCTGTGAGGAGTGTGGTGTGTTCTCTCTGTGTCTGCGTGGGTTTCCTCCGGGTGACTGTCTGTGAGGAGTGTGGTGTGTTCTCCCAGTGTCTGTGTGGGTTTCCTCCGGGTGACTGTCTGTGAGGAGTGTGGTGTGTTCTCCCTGTGTCTGCGTGGGTTTCCTCCGGTTGCTCCGGTTTCCTCCCACAGTCCAAAAACACGTTGGTAGGTGGATTGGCAAAAGTCAAAAGTGTCTGTAGGTGTGAGTGTGTGTGAAGGACTGGCGCCCCCTCCAGGGTGTATTCTCGCCTTGCGCCCAATGATTCCAGGTAGGCTCTGGACCCACCGTGACCCTGAACTGGATAAGCAGTTACAATTAATTAATTAATTAATTAATTATTGCAGTAAGTTTACTCTGTAAATTGTACTTAAAATGTAAAGAGTCCTTGGTGACATAAAAGACTTCTTGCTATGCTGCCAGTAGATGTTCTGGGCCCTGTGTGTGTGTGTGTGTGTGTGTGTGTGTGTGTGTGTGTGTGTGTGTGACTGATGCGGAGGTGTTATGGCTCTTCCAGAGCTTCTCACCGGGTTCATAAACTCACATCATCTGGTTTGGTGCTTCTCTATTTATGCGGAGGTGTTTGTTATTCTGCATGAGAACATATCTGTTCTTTTCCTTACCCTCAGAGTCAGACCACCGTTTCTCATGATGCTTTTGGGATTAGCTTGTGATCTGTTAATTTGTTAACTGTTAACTTGTTGATTTAATGTTGCGCTGGATAAGATTATTTTGTGACAATGAAAACAATGGATATTGAATCAGGAAGAACATACACATCCTAAGATAATGTTTTGTTTTATGTGTGTACAGCTGTGTTCAAGGTCAGGAGTGTGGCTCAGATACAGCAGGGTTTTTTTGAAAATGAAGTGGAATTTCATTCTGTTTTTGAGATATAAAAGAAAGTAGTTTAGAATGTTTGATTGATATTACATTGTAATCTCTCTCTCTCTCTCTGTCTCTCTCTCTCTCTCTCTCTCTCTCTCTCTCTCTCTCTCTCTCTCTCTCTTAGGTTTTGGGTCACTACATTCGCAGACAGCAGGACCCAGAGACGTTCATTAATGAGATCAAATACATTGCCAGTGACCCAGATGAGAAATACTTTTTTAATGTAACTGATGAAGCAGCACTGAATGATATTGTAGATGCATTGGGAGATCGCATCTTCAGTTTGGAGGGTAAGAGGCAGGAGCCAAAAAAAATGTCAGTAATATCATTGTTTTAGTGATTTTATATGTGTTTGAAATGTTCAATTGGCTTGCAGTCTTATGTTTAAAAAAACATTAAAGACACGGTAGCCTGGTACTGTTTGACTGGGAATTTATAAAACAACCTGTGGCTAGCTGTTTAATGAGTAGACACTCTGTCTTGTGATAATCTTGACTTATGAATTAAGCTTGGGAATACAGTGTGGTAGTACAAGGTAAAATATTTAAACCCACACCTCCAAGTAGACTTTACACTGCAGAGATCATGTGCCACATTTCAAAAAGCAATAGACATCACGTTTTGCTTTGGGGCATCTTTATTTATTGCAGTGATGACATCCCTCCTTTGCTGATAGTTATTCTAAAGTGTGGGAAAGGATGATGCCACCCAGTTAGAGGAAGGGAGGAGAAAGAAAGGAACTGTTTGGAAGGACAGGGAAAGGTGCCCTGCAACTAAAGCGTCACATCTGGAGCAGGGCTCAAGGACGTATTATCTTCATTCTGAGTAGGGGAAGGAAGCAAGGGAGAGAGAGAGTGAGGGAAAGTGAGATTGGAGAGTATAGATATGAAGACAATAACGACAGTTAAGGTGTGCTGTTAATATACAACTGTTGGCATGGTAGGGTGTTCACATTCACCCACACAGAGTAAAATCGTAATACTGTACACATCAACTTTGTAAGCCTTATACTACTATAGGTCTCCTGCTTAAAACTCTGTTTGAAAGTTTTTGAATTCTGTATTTCACAAAGGTATTAATTACTTTAGGTACAAAACTTTAATTACTGTGGACAAGCGACCAACAAAAAAAACAAGGTTTAAAAAAATGATTTTTTTAAATAAAATTTTTTTAAAAAATTATAAATATTTAAAATATTCTAAATATATTTGTTATATACTTTTTTCTTTAAAAAATATATATTTTAATATATTTTATAAGTATTTTTGCTTTTGTATCTTTTGTTTAATAATCATTTGAGATGTTTGTGAATAAATCTGTATCTGAATTTTTGATTTTATTTTGTTACTTTTGTTTCTGTGAATTTTCCCTGCGACAGGAACACTGGGATACAATGAAAGTGCCTTTCTCATGGAGATGTCCCAGATTGGCTTTTCAACACACATTTTAGAAGTGAGTAGACAAATCAAAAATACGTTTGTTTTTAGTGGGTTAGTGATGATCTGTTTGTCCATCACTGTTCTATTTCTGAACGTAAATGAGTACAAATTGCCATTTTGGTTGCTTGCTGTCTTGATAAGACTTTTGAGGTTGTAACACACTTTTTAATCTACAACATGCTGAAAATATTCCGAACTGTGAGGTTGTTAGGAAGTGAAATTATAAAAACGTTTATGCTACAATTTAGGAGTGTGGTGTGTTCTCCCTGTGTCTGCGTGGGTTTCCTCCAGGTGACTGTCTGTGAGGAGTGTGGTGTGTTCTCCCTGTGTCTGTGTGGGTTTCCTCCGGGTGACTGTCTGTGAGGAGTGTGGTGTGTTCTCCCTGTGTCTGTGTGGGTTTCCTCCGGGTGACTGTCTGTGAGGAGTGTGGTGTGTTCTCCCTGTGTCTGTGTGGGTTTCCTCCGGGTGACTGTCTGTGAGGAGTTTGGTGTGTTCTCCCTGTGTCTGCATGGGTTTCCTCCGGTTTCTCCGGTTTCCTCCCACAGTCCAAAAACACGTTGGTAGGTGGATTGGCAAAAGTCAAAAGTGTCTGTAGGTGTGAGTATATGTGAAGGACTGGCGCCCCTTCCAGGGTGTATTCTCGCCTTGTGCCCAATGATTCCAGGTAGGCTGGAAACGTTTATGCTACAATTTATGCTACAAAGATATACCCTGAAAAGACATCACACTGACTCTACAAGTCTACTATTGAACTTCAGCAGCCACTTCAGGCAATTTCTCTAATGATTCACCCTATAAAGCAGCTGTTATACCGACACCTACTAGACATTCTGTACTGAATTTTAAACAATGCCCTAAATAGAAAACAGTGTAAAACTAATGAATATACACTTTTATGAACACGGTTTACCTGCTGGAACATTCATTTTAACCACAACGAAAGATAAAAGTGATTTTGATTTTTAAAACCTCAGCTGGAGTGTATCTGCTTGTCTTCGTGTTTTTTAATCACTAAAATATCAAATTAGAGCTATATTACTAAAAGCTGACATCCCTTCTTTATGTTTATCTTTTTCAAGGATGGGATCTTGTTTGGGATGGTGGGAGCGTATGATTGGGAAGGAGGAGTGCTGAAGGAGAGCAGTACTGGAAGGATCATGCCTCCGAGAGAAGCTTTCGAGAAGGAGTTTCCACTGGAGCTGAAGAACCATGCTGCTTACTTGGGTAACCTCAACACAAAAGTCAAAACCTGGTGCACAACACCTGCAACCAATATACGCCATTCATAGTAAGCACAAGAGAGCTGTCTTTAGTGAGAGCAAGACCCTTTATTGTTGGTTGTTGGACTGAATATTAAAGTTACATAGTGTTCCATGAATTCAAATCTTTGTTTAATATACACTATATTGTTTTACCTTCTGATATAGGAATAATACATATTTGATGTATTATTTGTGATTATTGGGCGGCACGGTGGCGCAGCAGGTAGTGTCGCAGTCACACAGCTCCAGGGGCCTGGAGGTTGTGGGTTCGATTCCAGCTCCGGGTGACTGTCTGTGAGGAGTTTGGTGTGTTCTCCCCGTGTCCGCGTGGGTTTCCTCCGGGTGCTCCGGTTTCCTCCCACAGTCCAAAAAAAAACACACGTTGCAGGTGAATTGGCGACTCGAAAGTGTCCGTAGGTGTGAGTGAATGTGTGTGTGTCTGTGTGTGTTGCCCTGTGAAGGACTGGCGTCCCCTCCAGGGTGTATTCCCGCCTTGCGCCCGATGATTCCAGGTAGGCTCTGGACCACCCGCGACCCTAAATTGGATAAGCGGTTACAGATAATGGATGGATGGATTTGTGATTATTATACATAACACAACCTTGTGTATGTATATATCTGAGAGTTGTGTGTCATTGTATGTATGTTACAGGTTACACTGTGTCCTCAGTGACTGTAGGGGATTGGAGAAAGCTCTATGTAGCTGGGGCTCCGAGGTTCAAACACAAAGGAAAAGTTATTCTGTTTGACCTCAGTCAGTTTGGAGATGTCACCATAACCCAGGCCCTCAATGGAGAACAGGTACAGAGCTCCTTTTCTAATTAGTTCCTTTTAGTGAAAGACCTGTGGTTTTTGAATCATTCTGAAACATACCAAAATGAAGTAAGAGTGAATTATGGTTAAAAGAGAGATTGTAGTAAACCATTTTAGTGATCTTTCTCTGTCTCTCTCACTCTCTCTGTGAAGATTGGCTCATATTTTGGCAGCGAAGTATGCGCGGTGGATGTGGATCAGGACGGGATCACAGACATTCTCCTCATTGCTGCCCCCATGTTCCTAGGAGCAGGAAACAAAGAGACAGGAAAGGTTTACATCTACTGCTTAGATGGGGTAAGAGGCTTCACAGGACACAGAGTGTATTTCAGTATGTATTTTTAAAAAAAGTGAATCTGTATTGCTCCTTTTTCTCAGTAAATCTCATTTATGCCTTTCATGAAAACTTCAGTGATCAGTGATTAAAACCATTCACTTGGGTGAGTGAAATGAGCAGAAGGGGCAGAGCAAAATTATTCTGTTGTATGTTATTTGAGCTCTGTGAGGTTAAAGCACATTTGACTCAAAATATCATACATTAAACTATTTCTAGAGCACAGAATTAAAGGCTCTAACAAACCTGAAATTTTACACACCTCTAGCTGGGTTGGTGTGAATATTGTCATATTAACATATGAATGCAAGGAATGAAGTGTGTAAAAATACTTGACACTTTGGTTTTTCTGCATCACACATCCAGGTATTACTGGTCTCGGGGTGTCAGATACCATGTGTTTCGTGGAATTCTTTCAAGGCTTATAACCCATCATTCTATTTTACCTGTAAAAGATATATATATATATACAGGGTGGGCCATTTACATGGATACACCTTAATAAACGGGGAATGGTTGGTGATATTAACTTCCTGTTTGTGGCACATTCATTTGTGGGAGGGAGGGAACTTTTCAAGATGGGACTTTTATCTTTGGGGTCATCTGAAGGCAGTTATCTATGCTGTGAAGATACGAGATGTGCAGCACCTGAAACTACGGATACTGGAAGCCTGTGCTAGCATTTCTCCTGCTTTGTTGCTATCAGTGTGTGAAGAGTGGGAGAAGAGGGTTGCATTGACAATCCAACACAATGGGCAGCACTTTGAACACATTTTATAAGTGGTCAGAAACTTGTAAATAATTCATAAAAGAATAAAGTTACGTTAAAACCAAGCACACCATTGTTTTTCTTGTGAAATTCCCAATAAGTTTGATGTGTCACATGACCCTCTTCCCATTGAAAAAACAAAAGTTGGATTCAAAATGGCCGACATTAAAATGAATAGTTTCCCCCCTCCCATATACAACTGTGCCACAAACAGGAAGTTATTATCACCAACCATTCCCATTTTATTAAGGGTTATCCATATAAATGGCCCACCCTGAATATATATACACAAATGTTTAAAATTTTCATGGAGGTCTGTTTGTTTCTTCTCTCACTCAGGAAGGTTTTGCTCCTAATGGGACCCTGAAATCTCAGGCAAAATCTCAGGACGCTCGGTTTGGTTACTCTATGGCTGTGGCTCCAGACCTCAACCATGATGGCTATGCTGACCTGCTGGTGGGAGCGCCTCTGGAGGACGACCACCAGGGGGCACTCTACATTTACCATGGAGACGAATACTATATTATACCCCAGTATAAACAGGTAAATTCATCAGTGCAAACCATAAATTGGTTAAATACTTAAACAATTACTGATTATTGTACACTGTGCCCCAACCAATGAGGTGCAAGTAGATTTTTATGTGTGTCTGACTTTGTATGCTGTAAAAAAATCTTACAACGGACAAATTAAGTCTCCAATTTCTCTCTTTCTCTCTCTCTTTCTGTCTGTCTGTCTCTCTGTTTGTCACTGTAGCGTATCTCTGGCTCCTCTCTCTCTCCAGGTCTGCAGTACTTTGGCCGTAGTTTGAGTGCTTTGTTGGATATGGATGGAGATGAGTTGCTGGATTTGACTGTGGGAGCTCAGGGCAGTGCTGTACTCCTCAGGTTCTCTATACCACAGAGCGTTTAACAAAGACACTAACAAATGTATTGTCCGTTCCTTTACTGTAGATAAATACAATCCAATACATCCATCCATCCATCCATCCATTATCTGTAACTGCTTATCCAATTCAGGGTCGCGGGGGGTCCAGAGCCTACCTGGAATCATTGGGCGCAAGGCGGGAATACACCCTGGAGGGGGCGCCAGTCCTTCACAGGGCAACACACACACTCACACATTCACACCTACGGACACTTTCGAGTCGCCAATCCACCTGCAACGTGTGTTTTTTTTGGACTGTGGGAGGAAACCGGAGCACCCGGAGGAAACCCACGCGGACACGGGGAGAACACACCAACTCCTCACAGGCAGTCACCCGGAGCTGGAATCGAACCCACAACCTCCAGGCCCCTGGAGCTGTGTGACTGCGACACTACCTGCTGGGCCACCGTGCCGCCCCCAATCCAATACAGCACACGTTAATACAGCTTCACACTGCTTTATGATCTGAATACCACTTTTGAAATGTTAGGTACTTAATTTAATTAACACTTAATTCTTAATATTATTCGTGTCTAAACTTTCTTCTGGATATCTTCATTTTCTACTAACTATTTGAAACCTAAGCATAGAAACTCTCACACATCCAGGCCAATAGGTGTCAGTATAATGGCTGTTTCACAACATGAAGAAGAACCATTAAAGAAAATAAAAAAAAATTAAAAAGTGAATATGTATCTAACTTTTCCACTTTTGTGTAGGTCTCGGAGTATAGTTCAGATCAACGTCAGTCTGTCCTTCCAGCCAAGCTCCATCAATGTGATCCAGAAGAGCTGTGTGAGAGGAGGTAGAGAATCATCCTGCCTCAACTCCTCCCTCTGCTTCTTTGCCAACAGCCGCTCGCCTGGAGCCTATGGCACACACTTTGGTAACACACACGAAAACACAACACAACACACTTACATATCCTTACTGTTGCCAGGAACTTATGGAACTGCTTTGAAAACTACAAACACACACACACGTAAAACACATGTCCTCATGGTTACAGCAGTGACCTTTGACACTGACTCTAAATTTAACAGCGGGCAAAAGCTACATTTTACATCTCATATTCATAATATTAACTCATTTTTGTGATTTTCTTTGACCTAGAAATTACTGTCACTCATCATTAGATATATTTACATTAGTCAAAAATGCAGCAGATGGCTCAGGAACTAAACACATGGTCATATCACACCAATCTTTTCAATGGCTTCTGAACCAAATCAGTTTCTGGAGCCCACCCTGAATCACTGGGCTCATAGTCACACGTAGGGATGTTTTTTGAGTAGCCAATTCATCTACCAACATTGTGGGAGGAAAACTGAGCAGTTTTACATTTATTTCATTTATTTTTTATATTAATTTTATTTAATAACATGTAAATCCCAGCTATTCTTTACATTGGGTGACCATTCCACAAAATAAGACCAACAGAAATGGTTAATTTTGCATTTTTTCATTCTCTTGAAAAGTCGCCATTTGGGAATGTTTGTTTGTTTATGTTAGTATGTTTATTTATTGATTGATTG
This sequence comes from Hoplias malabaricus, assembly GCF_029633855.1. Taxonomy (NCBI): domain Eukaryota; kingdom Metazoa; phylum Chordata; class Actinopteri; order Characiformes; family Erythrinidae; genus Hoplias; species Hoplias malabaricus. The sequence continues at coordinate 4,573,679 of NC_089809.1, forward strand.
ATTGATATATACTAGGAATTATGTAATAATATTAATTAAGTAATATTTAAAATATTCTTCTTTCCTCACATCGTTATAGACATATTTTTATTAAAAAATAAATTAATTAAACCAGTATTTCTGCTGCTTTAAAAACAACATAAGAAAAAAAGGGTGAGAATTAAAACTGTTGAGAAATATATGAAATTTCAAAAATTTAATTTGCACGGTGGCGCAGCAGGTAGTGTCGCAGTCACACAGCTCCAGGGGCCTGGAAGTTGTGGGTTTGATTCCTGCTCTGGTTGATTGTCTGAGGAGTGTGGTGTGTTCTCCCTGTGTCTGCGTGAGTTTCCTCCGGGTGACTGTCTGTGAGGAGTGTGGTGTGTTCTCCCTGTGTCTGCGTGGGTTTGCTCCGGGTGACTGTCTGTGAGGACTGTGGTGTGTTCTCCCTGTGTCTGCGTGGGTTTCCTCGGGGTGACTGTCTGTGAGGAGTGTGGTGTGTTCTCCCAGTGTCTGCGTGGGTTTCCTCCGGGTGACTGTCTGTGAGGAGTGTGGTGTGTTCTCCCTGTGTCTGCGTGGGTTTCCTCTGGGTGCTCCAGTTTACCCCCACAGTCCAAAAACACACATTGGTAGGTGGATTGGTGACCCAAAAGTGTTTGTAGGTGTAAGTGAATGTGTGTGTGTTGCCCTGTGAAGGACTGGTGCCCCCTCCAGGGTGTATTCCCGCCTTGCGCCCAATGATTCCAGGTAGGCTCTGGACCCACCGCGACCCTGAACTGTATAAGCGCTTACAGATAATGAATGAATGAATAATTTGCATGATTATCATTGCTAGGGAATATGTTTTCATTTTTTTCCTGTAAAAACACAGCCCTTGTTTTCAGATCTGCAGGTGGCAGCCATGCTGGATGATCGAAAACTTTCTGCACGTGCTCTGTTTGACTCAAACTCCCAGAGACAGACTGTCATAGGCATCAGAGTTCAAGTGGGAAACACCTTCTGCCACACGCTGCCCTTCCATGTGTTTGTGAGTCCACACAGAAAATATAAATTACATAGCTATAAATATATAAGGAAATATAGATTAATTAAATAAAAGTATCTAGTGATAATGTAAAATTGATATGTAAATGTTGTGGCTGATTCCAATTTTAATTTTTATTGTTTTAAATGGTAGGGAATTTGAAAAATCTTTACCTGTAGCTACATGATGCACACAGACAGTTGAAAACCTGATAATAAATATAAGTATGAAAGATTTCACAAGAATACTAGTATGACTTTCCAGACAATACATATTTTGACCAAGAAACAGGAAAGACAGATTCATAGTCCTTCGTTGATAAACTGACTGTATTTTCTTTGTTCCATATTTATATTTTTATGGCATTTGGCAGACACACTTATCCAGATATCCTTTTACAAATGAAGAGTTTTGGAGCTCTTTCCTAATGATTCTTATTATTTTAGCATAGTGTGTTTGCCTAAGTAAGAAAATAAATCCCAGTCTGATGTGTGGAGGATAGTGATGTTACCCACGACACTACACCAACAATTTTTCCTTTTTTTCCCTCAAATCTTCTGACAAATAGGACACAGCAGATTACATCCGGCCTATCAGTTTCTCCATTCACTTCCAAATCAATGAAACAGAAAGTGGCCCTGTAATGGACGAAGGGTGGCCAACCACACTGAAGAAAACAGTGAGTTAAACATGTCTGTAACTCAGTGGTATTCCCAGCTCTGAAATAACACAAAATAGTCTTATTTAATATATACATTCAGTGTTGTTTCATTCATTGAATAACTGACTTATTTATTTTTTTGTGTTATCGCCCCCTACACATCCTGTAGGGTATTACAGTCTGTCATTAACATGTGGGTAATAGTAACAATAGTAAGATAATAGTAATAAAGTTACTGCTAATTATAATATGGTATAAATTTACCTTTTAGCTGTAAAGCCTATATTATTACCCCCCTCGCCCCATACCCTTCATTCAGGTGACAGTCATATTCTCACCCCTTCATTCATTTGAATGAATAGCAGCTAATGTTTGTTTCTGTTGGATGGTTTGTGTGTTTATCAGATTCCATTTTATAAAGACTGTGGGGAAGATGATGTATGTGTGACAGATCTGGTTTTGAAGGCCCACATGGATATTTCAGGAACAAGGTATAGTATTAATCAAGCCAACTACACTGCTCTTAAAGGGACCAGTGCGTGAATGAGACTTAATTATTTTGAGCTGTATGATTGAACGATTTAAAAAAAAAGAACAGTTCACACCTATGGACACTTTTGAGATGGCAATCCACCTACCAACTTTTGTTTTTGGACCGTGGGAGGAAACCGGAGCACCCAGAAGAAGTGGACACAGGGAGAATACACCAAACTCGGAGCAGGGCTCAAACCCACAACCCCAGGACCCTACAGCTGTGTGACAGCAACACTACCTGTTGTGCCGCCATGCGGCGGCTGTGATATTTGACTTTCATTCATTCATTCATTCATTATCTGTAAGCGCTTATCCAATTCAGGGTCGCGGGGGTCCAGAGCCTACCTGGAATCATTGGGCGCAAGGCGGGAATATACCCTGGAGGGGGCGCCAGTCCTTCACAGGGCAACACAGACACACACACACACATTCACTCACACCTACGGACACTTTTGAGTCGGCAATCCACCTACCAACGTGTGTTTTTGGACTGTGGGAGGAAACCGGAGCACCCGGAGGATACCCACGCGGACACGGGGAGAACACATCAACTCCTCACAGACAGTCACCCGGAGGAAACCCACGCAGACACAGGGAGAACACACCACACTCCTCACAGACAGTCACCCGGAGGAAACCCACGCAGACACAGGGAGAACACACCATACTCCTCACAGACAGTCACCCGGAGCGGGAATCAAACCCACAACCTCCAGGTCCCTGGAGCTGTGTGACTGCGACACTACCTGCTGCGCCACCGTGCCACCCTATTCAGGAACAATACATTTAAATTAATTTAATTAAAATAAAGCCATATGCTGCAGAACCTATGATTTTGGTTTAGTTTCAGACCTGTTACATCATTTTTTGTTCTTTGTTTGCAGACAGCAGCCATATGTGATCCGCAGTCCTCGCAGACGCTTAGCGGTTGAGGTTCAGCTCAGAAACCAACTGGAAAATGCTTACAATACTAGCCTCAAGCTGTACTACTCCAGAAACCTGCACTTCAGCAGCCTCAGTATACGGGTGAGTACTCGCACACGATTAATCATAACATAGACTAACTACTCAAATTCTTACAAAGTTCTGTAGGTCCTCATTTCATTCTTATTTTTCCGTAGTGTTGTGTAAGGCTTGTTCAACCTAGCAATAGCAGCTATGGAAAAATACTTTTGTGGGTACAGCCTGAAAAGGGAAATGGACTCTAATGAAAATTCCCTCTCTTTCTATCTGTATGTAACTCTCTTTCTCTCAGGAGGATGCTCAGTTTAAGATTGAGTGTACGGCTCTGAGCTCTAACTCTCACTCCTGTAATGTCAGCTATCCAGTGTTTCGCTCACAGTCCAAGGTTTCTTTTTATTTCATCATTTTCTCACATTAAAAAGAGACTGTATTGTGACTGATGAAACATATATTGAATCTCTCTCTCTCTCTCTTAGGTGAATTTTATGTTGGAGTTTGAATTTAGCTGTACATCTCTTATTAATAAGGTTCAGATGAAGCTAGTAGCAGCGAGGTATACAAACACACACATTTACACGGCTCACTGTAGATATTTTCTTGTGGCTTGTTTAATCCAATGATTTTTCTTCATCAACTTGCACAGGTGCAAGGACAGATATTTATACCCTTAAAAACAGATTTAAATCTTTATATGTCTGTGCTCTGTGTGTTACAGTGACAGCGTTGAGCGAGAGGACACTCTGTCAGATAACACAGTTCAGTTAAACACTGTAGTTCAATACGAGCCGGATCTCTTTCTCACAAGGTTAGTGACTCTTTCCAATCACTTCTACAACAATTTTGCTCTTTTCCTACAATACACTAACCAAGACACGGTTAGTGTCTGAAGTTTGCTTCTTTAATTTAGCACGGTGGCACAGCAGGTAGTGTCGCAGTCACACAGCTCCAGGGGCCTGGAGGTTGTGGGTTCCGGGTGACTGTCTGTGAGGAGTGTGGTGTGTTCTCCCTGTGTCTGTGTGGGTTTCCTCCTGGTGACTGTCTGTGATGTGTGTGGTGTGTTCTCCCTGTGTCTTCGTGGGTTTCCTCCGGGTGCTCCAGTTTCCTCCCACAGTCCAAAAACACACGTTGGTAGGTGGATTGGAGACTCAAAAGTGTCCGTAGGTATGTGTGTGTGTCTGTGTTGCCCTGTGAAGAACTGGCGCCCCCTCCAGGGTGTATTCCCGCCTTGCACCCAATGATTCAAGGTAGGCTCTGGACCCACCGCGACCCTGAACTGCATAAGGGTTACAGATAATGGATGGATGAATGAATTTAGCACTGGAGCTACGAGGCTAACCATTAATACATAAAAGGATTAATTTTACATTTTTTTCTAAATACGGCAACTCACATTAGATGACAAATCATATTGTGTTGTAGTCTATGAATGAACCTGTTTACGTGCCATAGAGCAGGTCTACGACATGTGGGAGGCCATGACTAAAACAGGTGTGGTTTAGAATGTCTGATACTTCCAGGTCACTTATAAGCGTTATATTTCATAATGTGAAGAAAAATTTTATATATTATTTGTAAATATTTGTGTTGTGTGTTTCTTACTTGTTTTGCTCCTGTGCAGTGATTCTAATCTAAACCGGTATGAGGTCCATCCCACCAGGACTGTGTCAGAGGGGACGGGACCCGAGTTCTACACACATTTCAGGGTGCGGACGTAATCATCAAGCCTTATTAAACAGACCATACACATAGCAATACCTTTTAGCAAATTCAAATCACTATGAAATTCAAGTGTTAAGGAAACAACACATCCACGTTCTGATGTTAATTTGTGTAGTTTTTATGTTTGAGTGTGTGCCTTGGTTTATTCATGCTTGTTTGTGTGTGTTCAGGTGCAGAATCTGGGCTGTTATGTAGTCAATAATCTGGGGCTCATTGTGACTTTACCTGCTGTAGCTTCAGGAGACAGAGTTTTCTCCTCTGTGGTGGAAGCTGTCTCTCATAATGTGAGTGTTAAACTGTGTACGGTGTAGCTGATCTACACCACCCTGTTCGGTGTCCAAATTTAGGTTCTAATAGACTGTTGTAGCTATCACTAGAAGTAAAACAATAAAACAGTTACAAAAATGTCTTCATGTTTTTGTGGGTGCAGGCCTCAGGTGTAAACTGCAGTATTAGGAGTGACCTGGCTCAGCTGAAAGCTGCTACGAGAGATGTGCATCCACTTCATCCTGAGGATATGAAGAAGAATGAGATACTGGTGAGAAACATGTCCTTGTTGGTAATCATCTTGATACTTCAGTCGTCACACTGTATTAAGTCCAAGGTGAGGAATTGAAAAAGGCATAATAAATTCAGTGGTATTCTGTCAGCACAAGCTGCCCAGGAAACATTTAGCCGTTGATTCAACGTTGAAATAACGTAATGACTGCCGTCTAATCAACGTTCTCTTAAGGTTGAAAATGAAAGTTGAAAAGACGTCCAAACACATTGAAAAGACGAATATTAGACGTATTTTGGAAGTCCATTCACGTTATTAATTGGTCCCGAAATAAATTACTTGTATAAAATGCGTTTTGGACGTCCAATGACGTTATCGATTGGTCACCACTTGATAACTAACTGATTAAGGTGGATTTGGGACGTCCATTGACGTTTAAAATATGTCCTTGACGGACAGACTACTTTTAGACCTATTTTGAACGTCCAGGGACGTTCCTTGTTTACTGGGTAAGCAGTGTTTCTAAATTCTAATTTGTGTGTGTGTGTGTAGAATTGCAGTACAGCATATTGCGTGGAGGTTGTCTGTGAAATTCAGCAGCTTCTAAAAGGACACACAGCGTTTATCCGCATCACTAGAAGAGTCCATGACAACTTCTTCAGACAGGTAAGGGGCACACACACACACACACACACCAAAAAAATAACATTCCTGGGTCAGCTGATATTAATACTTTCTCTCATTGTATAGTACTTATATACCAGGCTTAATATGATGCCCTCTAACATGTCATTCCTGCTGAGTACATGCTAACCGCCCTCTCTCTGTGTGTATGTGTATCTGCAATTTTCTGTGTGCATCAGGCGAAGTTTAAAGCTGTGATGATAGTTGGCTCATATCAGCTCACTGCTCGAGAGTCTAATCTGATCACCTTGGGGAGTGCTGCCCTCTGGAGGGAGGTGAGAAAACTGCAATAACATCAGAATTTTAACAACAGTTACATTACTACTACCAAATCTCACATATTTAGCTAATGACCAGTGTTCTGTCTCCAGAATTGATGCTAGATTTAATGAGCTATTAATTCTAGCAACTAATAACCTTAGAAAACCCTACATAATTTTGGCAATGACCCACCCCAGACCCTAAACTGGATAAATTGTGAATGAATGAACGACTTAATGTAGTGTAAAGTCTTGATACATAGACCATAAAGGCACCAGATGTATTCCTTTATTTGTGTGTTTGTGCACGTGTAGACCGTGTTGGAGGTGTTAAAAGGTCGATCGATTCCAATCTCCCTGTGGATTCTGATAGGCAGCATCATCGGAGGCCTGCTGCTGCTCGCACTCATCATCTTCGTCCTATGGAAGGTATACATTTTCAGTGATTATACTTCTGTAACATTCCAATATTTCACATACAGCTCAAATACTATATCTCACACGCTCTGCAGCACTCATACATAAACATGTCATTGGCAGGTATCTCCCAAGTGCCCCGTTATCGCCCCACACATGAATACATCTAAAGAAAAATACAGCTAAAGAAACAGAAGTTCTATGATCTATGCTCAAAATCCTACTACAAGTATTTTGCAAATTGGAATGTAATTTTCCCCAGGATAACCATTTCTTTGTATGGCTTATGTAATATATTGTGCATTTATTGTGATGAACAACACAAACAAGATGGGAATTCTTAATTCACCTTGAATAGAGTAATTAGACAAAGTATAAAGCTCAAATTTTAGGCAGTTTTGTAAGTTGCAGGCTTTAAGCTTCCTAGTGCTTGTTAGCTACATTAGCTTCATTAATGCTAAAGCTGAAGAAGCAAACTCAGGCATATAATAGCTGATTAGCATTATGTGAGGTAAGTTTGTGGTATTTAATCTACTGCTTCAATATAATTACTAATTTCACATATTCCGGTTGCTCCACAGCTGGGATTTTTCACAAGGAAACAAAGGAAAGACAAGGCCGAAAACCACAACGACTGAACTAGCATCAGCTTTAAAGTTTCTTCTGTGGAGACTATAGACTGCACTTTTGGTTTTAACAAGTGACCCCTTCCCTTCCTCAGGGAGCAGAACTTTACCTTTACAGCTGCTTTCCCTCACTGGAAGAAAAGAGTGGCAGCTTAAAATAAAAACAGTATAAACAGGCCCTCTCTCTTACTCTACAGAGGCACATTTGGGGTCTAGTGTGTAGACATGTGTTCTGAGGGAGCACAAGTAAATAAAGCAGGACTTCATTAAAACCCTGTGAGAAGTGGACTGAACTTGGGTGTGATTCCCAGGGCATTGTGATGAACGACCTCAGAGCGTCCAGATATTTTTGGATCACAGTGAGGAGGAGGAGGACGGAGGGGACAGACATTCAGTGCAATCAAATTCCCTGTTCACAGGAGTGAAGTGCATAATTCAAAGCAATCAGATCCACTTTATTTATCTCTGAGTAGACACACATTTATCCAGTCTATGAGCTCATTTCCAAGGTTTGTAAATTGTTCTGCAAAAAAAGAGCCAATGTTGAATAAAATTTTGTAAATCATTTCACACAAATATGACCTCCTTTCTCCTGACAGCAAGTGCTTTATTAGATTTCCATATTCAATTTCTTTGCTCCTTTATAAAATAACTCAAGCAGTAAAATTATTCAAATGATAATAATCAATAAAATAATCAAATGGTTTTGTGAACACAATACGGAACTACAAGGCAAGAAATATCTACATGTTTTACTCATTTGTAAGCGGTCCAACACCCAGCATCTCTCTCTCACAAACACACACACTCTACATTTTCATTAATCAAAAAAAAGAGCCATATATCAGTGTGCAGAAGACGTTGAATTGATGTAAGACTCTAACAGGAATATTGTCTCATCCACTTGATTTTCACTTGAGTCCAACCTGTAAAACCAACCAGAAAAAGAGTGTTTTAAAAAAAGGTTTTTGAATAACATTCAATTATTGAACATATTTATTTAATTGCTGCAATCAACTGTAATTTTCTTGAATTTTCTCCAACCATAAGTCGCGGCCAATTACACCCATTAGCTAAAATTCCCCTTATCACACACACACAAAGCCTCCAGCCCAGGAAGATACAATAAATTCTAACACTAAATCATACTGATGCATTGATTTTAATAAGTATGCACTGAGATTTTGTCCACTTAAAATGTCTGGTCAAAAATAGTCAAAATGGCTCTTTCAGTTTTAGTCAAAAAAAAGTAAAAACTGGAACCGAAAACTCGATAAAGATTCTGAAGTGCCGAACCGTATGTGTGTTTATTTATTGTCAGTTTTGTTGCTGTTTTTTCAGTTTTCACTTTGATGCCTTGCTCGTTTGTACGCCCCTATATATTATATTAAGCCTGTTCAGTACTTGTTGATGTGGTGGCGGAGAGCCTCCAGCTGCTGTCTCTCTGGAGCCGTGATCATCTCCTCCACCTCTGTCAGCTGAGCAGCATCAGCTCCGCTCGACTGCATAGATGCCAGGATGGCTTCAATACGCTGAGACTTCTCCAAGTGACGTCTGCGATCAACCACCAAAGCCAAAAATCACAGCGCAGCACTGAAAACCCAACAAGCTTCAACACCTTGAAACTTTTCTAACCACTTCATTAGGACTGTAACCCAAGAGAATGTCTTGTAAATCATATAAACATTGTACAGCTTTATAGTGCTTTTTATAATTAAATGATTAAGCCATATCTTTTATAGTGTGTTACAGAACTACACTGTGACTCAATAATAAAGATTTTTTGTTTTTAATCACAGCACTGGCTTTATTTTATATTTCATAACAGCTCTCTTTCCTATGAGGCTTTGAGGAGTGTGAGGAACTCACTTGTTTTCTTTAGTCTCGAACAATCTCCTCTGTATCAGGTTTCCCACTGCCTGTTGAGCACAGAGAATCACATTATAATAATTCAGTGTTATATATCTGTCATGTATCGTATATAGTTTGATGTGCAGTACCTTGTAGCAGTTCTGTAGCAGTAGTCTTGCAGTGGCCAGCTGGTTTACAGTGTAGAGGTAAAAGGTTCTGGAGGGGGCATGATCAGGGGTCTTGGGGATTTCCTGTATAAACAGAACAGCAGTATAAACGTTTAATCCAGTTTAAACCGATTATGAGCAGATTTGTGGTAGGTCTCCGTTTTTTATGTGATTTTGTTACTTGTAGCTGGACGAGGTTTTCTGAGAGCAGTGTGTAGAGCATTTCTTTAGCCTCCTTTGCTGGAATCATGGCAAAGTCTTCCACCTGCTTCTGCTCAAGGTGCCGTTTCCGTAACAACAGCCGAAAAATACGAGCCGACCGAGAGCCAAATCTGCACACAACGTATCATATATATGAGAGACAGCACAAGCTAACACTAAGACATGCTAACGTGTGTGTATTGAAGGTAGGATTTGTATGTAGTAAACTTACAGACATAAAAAACAATAGATTCAAACATCTGACAAAATCAAACAGAACCAAATACAGTCACAAATTAAATATGAATGGGGTAGAGTTTTAAATAAAACAGGAAGTAACCTGACTGACCTCTCTTGGACCACAGACTCCAGTGTAGCTCTGGCCAGATTAGCTAGAGCTCGATGCAAATCTGGACACAAGTCAAGGATCAACTTTATAGAGTTTTACTTTTGGTTTTCTATTAAATACACAGTTATGGGAGGAAAGCTGTTTACTAAAAACAAATGTGCTCTCTCTGTATTAATCTCTGTATTATCATGTCTCCAAAAAAGTTGAATGGAAAATATTATCTCCAATCTGTAGTCGACATCAGGTCCATTCAGTAGCTAACACTTAACAGCCCATGATGATTTTCATGAGACCAAATATGACTTTTATGGCAGTGCAGAGGATACTGACAACATACATTCCACCTCCGCTGTCCCCGGTCTTACTCACAAACTCCATCTAAGAGAAAGACAGACAGAACCAGTGGAAGAAGTGTGAAAGCACTCTTACTGACAGACAGAAATCTGACTTCACAACAGCTTCTTTCTATTATCTGCAAATAGAACACATCCAGACTGTTCATTCCAGAAGAAACATTATACAAGCGATGCATAAACACATTTTTGGCTATGAAGTGTAGCTATACAGATCGTTTACTCAGACACACACACACACTTTTATTTATTATTCTAGGTTTATGTGTGTGCACGGTGGTGCAGCAGGTAGTGTTGCAGGAGGTTGTGGGTTCAAATCCCACTCCGGGTGACTGTCTGTGAGGAGTGTGGTGTGTTCTCTCTGTGTCTGTGTGGGTTTCCTCCGGGTGACTGTCTGTGAGGAGTGTGGTGTGTTCTCCCTGTGTCTGCGTGGGTTTCCTCCGGGTGACTGTCTGTGAGGAGTGTGGTGTGTTCTCCCTGTGTCTGCGTGGGTTTCCTCCAGGTGACTGTCTGTGAGGAGTGTGGTGTGTTCTCCCTGTATCTGCGTGGGTTTCCTCCGGGTGACTGTCTGTGAGGAGTGTGGTGTGTTCTCCCTGTATCTGCGTGGGTTTCCTCCGGGTGACTGTCTGTGAGGAGTGTGGTGTGTTCTCCCTGTTTCAGCGTGGGTTTCCTCCGGGTGACTGTCTGTGAGGAGTGTGGTGTGTTCTCCCTGTGTCTGCGTGGGTTTCCTCCGGGTGACTGTCTGTGAGGAGTGTGGTGTGTTCTCCCTGTGTCTGCGTGGGTTTCCTCCGGGTGACTGTCTGTGAGGAGTGTGGTGTGTTCTCCCTGTGTCTGCGTGGGTTTCCTCCGGGTGACTGTCTGTGAGGAGTGTGGTGTGTTCTCCCTGTGTCTGCGTGGGTTTCCTCCGGGTGACTATCTGTGAGGAGTGTGGTGTGTTCTCCCTGTGTCTGCGTGGGTTTCCTCCGGGTGACTGTCTGTGAGGAGTGTGGTGTGTTCTCCCTGTGTCTGCGTGGGTTTCCTCCGGGTGACTGTCTGTGAGGAGTGTGGTGTGTTCTCCCTGTGTCTGCGTGGGTTTCCTCCGGGTGACTGTCTGTGAGGAGTGTGGTGTGTTCTCCCTGTGTCTGCGTGGGTTTCCTCCGGGTGACTGTCTGTGAGGAGTGTGGTGTGTTCTCCCTGTGTCTGCGTGGGTTTCCTCCGGGTGACTGTCTGTGAGGAGTGTGGTGTGTTCTCCCTGTGTCTGCGTGGGTTTCCTCCGGGTGACTGTCTGTGAGGAGTGTGGTGTGTTCTCCCTGTGTCTGCGTGGGTTTCCTCCGGGTGACTGTCTGTGAGGAGTGTGGTGTGTTCTCCCTGTGTCTGCGTGGGTTTCCTCCGGGTGACTGTCTGTGAGGAGTGTGGTGTGTTCTCCCTGTGTCTGCGTGGGTTTCCTCCGGGTGACTGTCTGTGAGGAGTGTGGTGTGTTCTCCCTGTGTCTGCGTGGGTTTCCTCCGGGTGACTGTCTGTGAGGAGTGTGGTGTGTTCTCCCTGTGTCTGCGTGGGTTTCCTCCGGGTGACTGTCTGTGAGGAGTGTGGTGTGTTCTCCCTGTGTCTGCGTGGGTTTCCTCCGGGTGACTGTCTGTGAGGAGTGTGGTGTGTTCTCCCTGTGTCTGCGTGGGTTTCCTCCGGGTGACTGTCTGTGAGGAGTGTGGTGTGTTCTCCCTGTGTCTGCGTGGGTTTCCTCCGGGTGACTGTCTGTGAGGAGTGTGGTGTGTTCTCCCTGTGTCTGCGTGGGTTTCCTCCGGGTGACTGTCTGTGAGGAGTGTGGTGTGTTCTCCCTGTGTCTACATGGGTTTCCTCCGGGTGACTGTCTGTGAGGAGTGTGGTGTGTTCTCCCTGTGTCTGCGTGTGTTCAAAACATCCATTACGTCCCATGGTCCAAAAACACACTGGTTGGTGGATTGGTGACTAAAAAATTGTTTATAGGTATAAGTGTGTGCGTGTGTTGCCCTGTGAAGGACTGGCGCCCCCTCTGGGGTGAGTTCCTGCCTTGCGCCCTATGATTCTGGGTAGGCTCCGGACCCACCGGTACCCTGAGATCTGGATAAAGTGGTTACAGACAATTAATGAATGAATGTGTGCATGTGTTTTTACCGGATCGTCCACAAGGAGAGTGAGATACTGGTCCAGAATTGGCCTGCCGATATTATAGCTGGTGGGAAGAGCTCGAAAGATCTGAGAAAAAATAAAACATGATTATACACCAAAATTAAACACTGCTAAAAAGATTTGTGTGTTTGTATTCACGTGTTACCTCATTGGCTGAGAGGGCTTGTGTGTAAGCAGCAGCAGCCGGAGTGGTCACTTCACTGAGCCGCAGCATCGTCCTCACTATTTCGCTACTCGTCTAAATAGAGAGGAAAAATTCTTTCTTATAGATCTACACCTGATAAATCAGCACATGCTTCCTTCAAGACACGTGAATCTCCAAAATATCTTTTCAAACTTCTGCTAACACAACACAACATGCTTGGAGGAGAGGACACGGCAACTCTAACTACTGGGAGGAGAACACTTACTGCAGCTCAACAGGAGAATAATTGCAGCTTAAAATGCTTAGAGAAGAACATGAACTGAATCTCAGACTTCTTAAAGAAGAACACTTACTGCGGCTTGACATATTTGAAGGGGAACATTAACTGCAGCTCAACATGCTTTAAGGAAAATACAAACTGCAGCTGAACATCTTTGGAGGACGGGATTAATATAATTTACCGTTTGAAACTACTTCATATTCATTTGTGTCATAAATGTCCCACAATAAAACAGGGAGCCAAACCACAGCGTAGGCTCAGGGACCAGAAAGCTGGATAGTTACCTGGTCCAGTTTAGAGGCCACGGCACTGATGATCGCTTGGTGTCTAAAATGAAGGTGAAAACGCTCAAAATTTACCTTCCAATAAATACTTTCATCACCATAGACCTAGAGAGAGGGAGAGGGGGAGAGAGAGAGAGAGAGAGAGAGAGAGAGAGAGAGAGAGAGAGAGAGCAAAAGAGAGAGAGAGAGAGATAGTGAGTCAGAGAGAGACAGTGAGTCAGAGAGAGATAGTGAGTCAGAGAGAGACAGAAAGAGAGAATGAGACAGAGAGACAGAAAGAGAGAGAGACAGAAAGAGAGAGAGAGAGAGAAAGATTACATTGTGTACTTAATGAAGACTCATAGGAAAGACTATATATAAATGCAGTGTGTTTACAGTTGAAGTTCTGGCCTCTGTTTTGTCAAGTTTGGCTTTTTTTGCTACTCTTCCATCTGCATCAGCATCTTCACCTGATCGCCTGCGTTTACCTCGACCTGGGACAAACAACACAGACATATAAACACACACCAACAATTTTATTTATTTATTTATTTATTTTTGTATTACTGATGAAAGCACAGCACTAAAACGCTACATTTTAAATATTACAAAAGTGTGTTTGTGTATGTTTTACTGACATGAGAGGTACTTGCGTGTGTGTTACTACCCCGTGCTGAACCTAAGGTTTGTATATAGGTATGATGGTGACATGCAGTGCGTGTGTGTGTGTGTCAGACCTGTGAGGTGTATTTGTGGTATGGTGTAACAATCTGAATGAGTCTCGGGCTGAACGTTTTTCCCTGAAATATCCACTTGGGGGCAGCGCTGCAAGAAATGGGTCTCAACCAATCGAGTGAAGGATGTGATGACGTCACTGTACTCCATGCTCTGACCGTCTGGTGGAAACAGTAAAGGAGTGTATTGTTTCACATTATACAAAACAAATATTTTTGACTATGGAAACATTTCTGTAAATAGTTTTACTCATGTTCTTACATCTGAGTGTATTTTCTAAGCTCAATGCAACAATGAACACTGGGGACCACTTATATAGGTCTATTTATCACGTCAGTAAATGTCAGTGAGTGTTTTTAACTTATGTCAAAATAGCCAAACATCCAAAATGGAGATAAGCTATTGTTCTGACTGTGAAAATATGATGTGCTCTTGCTCACTAACCCTCCATGCTGTGGGTCAGTCGATCTGCCACAGTTTTGATCGTGCTACTCATGGTCATCTGCCCCCTCTGCAGCATCTCTTCGATCAGCAGTTCTCCAGTGTCTCCGTACAGACTCTTTGCTGTGTAAATGTAGCGCGGATAGCGCAGCATGAACAGAATTTTCTCAGAATTTGCTGTGTATTCAACCGGACCCCCTGGACCTTTCCGGCCAGGGCCAAATGAACACACATCATGTTGAACCAACACACACAGGGACTTCTTCACCTGATAAAGAGGGGGTAGTGTCATAGTTCAGCCAATATTTAGTGGGTAAAAGATGAAATACATTATGTTCAAAAATTCATGGAGATTATTTCTAATGGATGCAATCAGCTACTTAAAGGTGCATGTGTCTTCAGTTATGTCCACAAATATTTTACCCAAGTACTGTAACATATAACGCACCAACAATGTAAGAACTAATGGCAGTACCAGATCAAGTGGGAGTTTGGTTTGATGAACTAAAGCTCGCAGGCTTAAAGATCCACTCCTCAAGAGCTCTGTCCCAATTCGTTCCACCACCTCCCCGAAGTGCTCCTGCAGCAGCAGCCCACACAGGCGCACTTCCTGGGCTGTCATCTACGAATGCACATTAGTTAACAAAGACACTTACATTTTAGTTTTACTGCATTTAAAGAGAGTCCTTGGGCTGTTACAGACTTTGGGTTAATGTTGATTTAGGGGTCTTGCCCTGAGACTCTCTTTGGCATAGCAAGGTCTTCCTGCCTGAACACAGAACCCTGTGGAGGGCATCAGTGTAATCAACTACACTCTGCAACCACATTAAGTGTGCATGGTCAAAAAGTCATAGTTCCTATATTTTTCACCAGGTTTCCCACAACATCGTGTATGTGGAGGATCAGTCACAGCAGTGCTGCTGGAGTTTTAAACCCCCCCAATTGTCACAGCAGGATTGCAAATTGTCCATCAACCAAAAATGTCCTGTGGGCAGTGTCCACTGACCTCTGATGAAGGACAAGAAAATGACCAACACAAACTGTGCAGCAACAGGTGAGGTACTGTCTGACTTCACTGCTATAAGGTGGACCAATGATGCAGGTGTCTAATAGAGTATTATTTGTATGTTTTTTTTTTTGTTGAATAAAACTAAAATGTGATCTATGCAAATTATGTCATATGTATATGTATATATATATATATATATATATATATATATATATATATATATATATGTATATTTTGTTTTATATTTCCTTTCTGCAATATAGTAAACAATAATGCAATATTGTTTAAAATTTCCACCTTAAATCGTGCAGAGACTGCGCTATATGGACACTATTTAAGGTGGAATGTTGTAATAAAACGCTGGAGAATATGACGCTCATGTCATTTTCCTGCCCAACCCGTAGTCTTAAACATAAATGAAGAATAAGTAGAAGTTAAACCTGTAACTATCTGAGTGAACTGCTGTTTTAAGACCAAGGGTTTGTTGTTTTAATAAAAGTTAGCACATTACATGCTAATACTTATTCGCACAGAAAATAATAAAGAGACAGAGAGGAATACTAACCTCTAAAGGGTTGTATCTCCTTATTCGCCGTGTTGTCTTCGGACGTACGCGATGTTTAATAAAACAACAAGAGAACAAATAATTTAAACTATTGACTCTCAGCTCTCACATGGCTTTCACATAGATGAAAGAGTCGATTCTTTAGTCCGGTTCAATTCCATATTTCAATCGAACCGACTCATAATTGCAACTGAATCGACTCACACACCACGTACTTTATTATTAATTTAATAATTAACTAATTGATTCTTGTCTATTTCTGTGCGCTATTATTTTTCGGAAATCTGTCATTTGTACCCTCTAAGCAAAAAATGCTGAAATCTGTTTATATATTTCCTATGTTACATTCGTAGAAGGGTCCGTGTCTGCTTTATGAAATATCCATAGCAGAATAAATCGCTGTATATGCCTGTCAAAGTTCACACAACGTTTTTG
This sequence comes from Hoplias malabaricus, assembly GCF_029633855.1. NCBI lineage: Eukaryota > Metazoa > Chordata > Actinopteri > Characiformes > Erythrinidae > Hoplias > Hoplias malabaricus. Next base: position 4,589,981 of record NC_089809.1, read on the forward strand.
TGGCTTTGCCTATGTGTACACTAACGTGACATACTTAAGCATGTATCTAATTATCGAAATCTGACAGTCCGAAAGAATCGGTTCGCAAAATGGAATCAAAACTTATAGCACAGACGTACAGCGGCGTCCCTGTCGACATCACCACCTCGGCTCCGCCCCCAGCGGATCACGTCACCGCTCAGGCCTGTGTGTGTGTGTGTGTGTGTGTGTGTGTGTGTGTGTGTGTGTGTGTGTGTGTGTGTGTGTGTGTGTGTGTGTGTGTGTGTGTGTCTCTCTCTCTCTCTCTCTCGCTTGCTCGCTCGCTCTGAGTGTAAGATGGCGGAGGCTGCGGCTGTTCCTCCGCTTCGTTTCTTCTGTCACTGCTGTAAAGGAGAAGTGAGCCCCAAATTACCGGTAGGAGGTTATTTTTAATTTGTTTATTTCGTCCTACACCTTTATTCACATTTTCGGAACCATGACAGTCCGTCTAATCAAGTCTATTCTGTTATTGTCCCTCGACGAAGCTAGCCCAAACTCAGCTTGTTGTTGTTGGGCCGTAACAGGACCAGAAAACACGGGTTTTTGTGTTTTTAAGACGTTAATGAAACAGCATTATTCTCGTAGTTTAAAAACGAAACGTCCTGTTGACCTCGATTTGTGGGTGATTTACAAAAAACTGCTTTTAAAAACACGTTTCGTCTGATCCTTTAGGAATTTCCATTTCCACCTTAAACGGTGCGGCAGTTGCGTTCTGATGACCGCGGGGTCAGTCTATTGCTACTGCACTGTTTAAGGTGGAACAGGAAATTCAGAAAAGCACTAATTCAGCCTCGACTTTTTGTTTTTTATTTCTACCAAAAACTATTTTAGGTCATTTATTCCGGTCATAACTGTATTACTTTTGTAAATGAACTATGTCTTTAGAACAGTTGAAATTAAGCGTACACAATAATAAGAGTTTCTTGTTTTCAGGAGGACTTTCGTGATACATGAACTCACGTTTTGCTTATGCACACATATCAGTGTACACACAAATATCTTTTTAAATAATCTCATGTGGATAAAACCCAGAAGACGGGAGTCAAACTGAAATGGAGCCCGTATACATTAAAATTTCAGGCCTAGTATAGTTATGTCGTAGTTTTTTTTTTCCTTTTATCTTCCAATTGATTTTAGCAAAGAGACTGCTAGCATGTTTCTGTTAGTGACGTTTAGTAAGTATCTATTTTACACCTCACCTTTTGGAGTTAGCCAGTTGAGCTTAGAAGCCGGTTTACAGGGTAATAATCTTTATTATTTGGTGAATTAAAAGCCAGTACAAGCTTTCTCTGAGCAACTGCATCTATAACACAACATTTGACCTCAACATACTTGGAGGAGAACACTAACTGCCCAGTCCTGTTATGGCAGGTAACAGACACCTGCTTTGGCAAGTATCATGACGAGTGAGGGTATGGACATACTACCCACCCAGAAAAAAAAGAGTAAGAGAGGGGGCATTTATGTTTCCTTGGACTGCTAGTTACGGATGGCTGTGGTTCACTGCAGTCTCCTGATGAGAGGACCAACATTAAATGTTCTGCAAATGTTTAACAAATGAGGGCCCTGGCCTTTTTTCTTCTTTTGCCAAAAGGACCAGTAGCCTATATATTTATGTTACACTGAATGTAGTAGGTTAGATTGTCAGTTCCAAAGCCCTGTGTTATCAAGTTAAATTTTCCTAATTTGACTAGGTATCATTTTAATATAAAACTAAACATTTTTCAGCCTTAATGCCAAGTTTATTTTTACAATATCTGGCTGTATGTTGTTTAAAAAGAGGAACTCTGTATCAGCCAACAGCTCACATGATTCAATGTTTTAAAGTAAAGATTATTTTGAGTATAAACTGGAAGTTAAGAGCTGATGGTATGTTTTGTTTTTAGGAATATATCTGTCCCAGATGTGACTCTGGATTCATAGAGGAGGTAACAGAAGACTCCAGGTGAGATATGAGTTTATTCTTGTAACCTTCTTACTTCCTCATTGCCTTTCATTGAAATTAATGGCATGCTGCCACTCCTGCGTGACTACTGCACTTCACAACTGCATTAAGCATTAAAGGGCTCATCCTGATTTTGGCTGATTTTATATAATGTATAAAAGCGCATTTTATGTAAATCACATCGAATAGCCTTTGTGTATGAAATGTGCTATAGAAAATAACTTTATTTTCTTTCCCTCGTAGGTCCACTTATGACATTTGTGTGGTTATTTATTTTCACGTGACTTGAACTGTTTCATTTACTCTACGTTTTACGACAGGTATATGTAAATTACCCAAGGATAGGGCCTAGACATGGACAAAATGGGTCCACTTTGGCTTACGTGTTAGAGAAGTAGGCTTGTAACAGAAGGGTCTCTGGTTTGATCTACTGGACTGGGGTGGGGGGGGGTGTCTGAAATAAAAGGGCTTTCTCCTCCCTCAACCTTCACTACTGAAGTGCCCTTGCTCGGGACGTATATCCTTAATTGCACCCTGGGTGCAGAGGTGGCTGCCCGCTTCTCAGCGTGTATGTATATTCACTGCCCTTATTCGTTAGTGTGTCTATTCGCTGCCACGTATGGGTTAAATGTGAGTTTATATTTAATCGTACTGCTGTTCAATGACAAAAAGCACCCGTAATATTTGCCACATTTTTAAAATAAATATTCTGAATATTTAGGGAACGTGGCTAGTTTTTTGTCTGTTTTTTAAAAACTACAAAAGAACTGAGACACAGTCAAAAGTTGCTTAAATAAATAACATATAAAGTAAAAGTAACCTGACCTGATATTTAACTCAATGAGTCATGTTTAATTATGGTGAGATATTTTTAGTTGTTTATGAGGCATGTATTTAGCTTAATAAAACTAAAAACACGTTAAACAAAATAAACAGGTCAGACTGTCAAATCGCTGATTGAATGATTCAGTTAAGTAAGTTTCTGGCCTTTGAAACATGAATTATTGATTAGTCCAAAAATGATAGAAGTTTACCCAAGTCCCGTTATAAGCCATACGGCCCTTCACAAACTTTGCTGACACTGTGCTTTTTTTGTTGTTTTTAGTCTTCTGGACAGTGGTTCCAGTAGCCTTGATGACACAGCTTCACAGTTTGCAGAGGTATGTTTCCCCACTTCTTTCATAAATGATGTAATACTTGCTCATCAGACAACACATCTTATCAAACTGCCAGTAACACTCCAGTCACTGGACATCTACATTCTTGGAGGAGAACAATAACTACCTATGGCCCAGTTTCCTAAAGCATTTCCTAAACATTTTATTCATGACACTTTATATGTTATGGTACAGAAGAAGGTAAATATAGTTTTATGAGACTGGCCCAAGCTCTTGTATTAGAGCAGAGTGTGGTGTACACGATCTGGGACTTGAACCCTAGTCAATGGTGTGATTCACACCAAGAGAGGATGGGCTCCCTTGGATTCTCGCAGTGGTTAGCTATGGCATCACTAGGAATGAAACTCTTGTTGGTGGGACCAACAGTTAATGTTGAGGCACTTTGAAGTGTTGAATGTTGGTGTCAGAATTGAAAGTTGCTTTAAACGTCTGCTGTTAAGTTTTGAAAAAGTGTGTTGTAGCTCTGGCAGCATGTTTATGGAGCATCTGTTCACATTGAACTTGGATTTTTATTTATTTATTTTTGCCTCCAAATGACACCAAGTATCATAAACTTGCTTTTGGACAACAGGGCAATATGGTTCTTGTCCTTTTATAATTAGAAAATACTTAAAAGGCAACAAATCGTTTATCAATTAGGGGCAACACCTACGATTGTGGGCAACTGCTGTTCTCTCTGGTTTGTTTACACTCAGAAGCTTTTTGCTGCCTGGTTACTGTCGCTGTCGCACAGCTGCAGGGTCCAGGGGTTGTGAGTTCACACCCCTGCCTTGGGTCACTTTGTGAGGAGTTTGGTGTGTTCTCCCTGTGTGTGAGGGGGTTTCCACTCTGTACTCCGGTTTCCTCCCACAGCCCAAACACATACTGGTAGGTGAATAGGCAATGTAAATGTGTCCATAGGTGAGTGATTGGGTGAGTGTGTGAAGGCCTGGTGCTCTGTCCAGTGTATGTTCCTGCCTTGCACCCAATGATTCAGAGTCCACTACTGATCCACGCGACCCTGAACGTGACATGAAGTGATAAAGAAAATGAATGCATGTCTGCCTGGGTGGGAAAAATGACTGATTGCACCTTTTAATTTTTTTTCCTCTTGCTCTCTGTTGTAGCTGTGGCAGCTGTTGTTTGTGGAGCGTCCATTTATGGTGGATCTGGACAGTCCGGAGTCGGAGTCACGCATCCCTGGAGGAACCGGGGGTTTGGGTCTAGGCGGGAGTCCATTTGGAGGGTCTGTACCTGGAGGTCTAGGTGGTGGCCTTGGGGGTCCATTAGGAGTAGGAGAACACTGGGGACCTGGCCGTCCCCCTCGTTTACACCCTCAAAGGAGATACAGGTCCAGAGGGAGCAGCCGGCCGGATCGATCTCCAGCTGTAGAGGGGTGAGGAATGTGTTCATTAAGGTGATAGAAAAATACATTTTCTATGCAGATTATACAAACTGTGTGAGAGAGACAAGAGTTGGGGGGGTGATAATAAAAAGAAAGTAATGCCCTGCGATGGACTCGTGGCCTGTGTAGGGTGTGTTCCTGCCTTCTGGGTAGGCTCTGGACACATCATGACCCGAAAAAGGATGAAATGGTTTCGTAACCAGAAATAAAAGAATATTATTGAATGTGTTGGTGTTGAATAAAAGCATGATCTTGCCTGAGAGATTCAAGGTAAACTCTAAATGAAGAAACTAGTTTAAATTTAGATTTTTTTTCAATACATTTAAACAGAGGACTTAGTTTTTTGGGGGTTTTCTTTTGGGCTTGTGTTTATGATGTCATGACTTATTAATAACTTCTTATTGATCAACTGGTGCAGTCTGTAATCAAATTTGCTCAAATTGGTGGGCTATAAGCGTTTATGTATTTTTGATGTATTAGCGTTGTTGTATGCGGACTAACGAAACTAACAGAAACGTAATTCTGATTGACTACATCTAGGAGGACAGGGTAATAAAGGGGACATATTATGCCCTTTGGGGTTTAAATGACACATTTGTCACATGCTTTCATCAACATACCACAAGGATCAAACCACACAGCATGGTTCTCACCCCTGTCTAAACAGCCCTGTTTACTCGGCGCTTGGTTCTCTTTCTTCTCCGTTCTCGTTTTAGCCATATTTAATCAGTACTCTTATTTCCCTGTGCTCATCCTGTTGTTTTGCTCCATTTAACCTTGTCTTTGCATTCTCACAAACACAGGTCCAGTGCTATGATTGGAGAGGGGGTGGGCAGTTCAGATATTGTGATTTTTGATCAAATGTTTTCAGCCACACAGACTAATTGACTAGCTCATCTTAATTCAGAGTGCAAATATAACTTAAATTTTGTATCTTTTTGTCCTGAACTGTTTAGCATGATTTGTTAACACTATAAAGTTCAATACAAAATTTCAGCCCAAAATAGAAATAGTTTTGCTTATTTTTATTTTTTTTTGCTTTTCCGTTTCTCTGGCATTTTCTTTGCTATACGCCTCCTATTACTGTTCTAGTTCTCTTAATTGTTTGCCCTCTCCCCTTCTCTCTTTCTTCGTGTTGTTTCTCTTTCTGCTGTCTCCTGAAATCTGATTCTGTCTTTTGTTTGTTATGTAACATGCTTCTCTACTATGTTAAATTAAAGAGGAGATTCCCTGAGTGTCACACATGGAAACCCGGTTTACAGTTAGCATTAGCACTATTCAGATTTAAAACTAATCACTCATACCACATGTTGGTGTCATGTGATAGTGGTAATATGTATAGAAATGTGACCAAATGTAGTGTTTGTTTTGAAGAAATGGGTATTAATCAGGTGTTTATACCCCATTTCTACTCCACTATGAAGGATTTACACTAGACGTTGGAGCATTGTTTTGCTGATTTGGTGGCATTCGGCCACATTATTATTGAATATTCCATACACGTTGAATGATTTGTTCTGGATCACACATCATCCCAAATGTGTATGGAGCTCAGTCACTCCAGAGAACACAACACTGCTCCATAGCCCAGTGCTGCAGGCTATGTTCTGCAGTGTTTATACCACTCTGGCAGGCCCTTGGCTTTGTGCTTTTTAGCTTTAGGTCCATGTGCAACTGCTCCAGATAGTCCCTTTTCATTTCAGGTTTTTCAGTAGTGGTAATACAAGCTGTGCATAAGGAATTGAAAATTAGGTGCATCTTTAAATAGCAGAATTTATGGATCAGTACCTTTTTTTTCTCCAAAAAAAGGTAGCTCTAGCAGGTTAAAGTAATTATTATTGCTACACAGATATAAGAAAATATTTCAGTCAGGTTGTTTGGGTGGAACCAGCTGTTGTATGAGAGGAAAGTAGAGCATGAAGGGCAAGAGTGTGTCTGTCATATTTTGAGGTGTATACAGTTTACACAGACTTAGTGGATAGTGTTGGGCCTCATAAATATAGACAACATTCTGAAGGTTGGTTTTAATCACTGCTCAAAGGCTCAGGTTTTTAACATGTCCTTCTGTTGGGTGTTTATGTACGCTGCAAGACCCTGTCATAAACTAAATAAGCAGTCAGTACAAAGACTTGAGTATTTCCACTTTGAAACCAGGTATAGACTCAAACAGGCGAATTTAAACAGCCAGGGTTTCTTGTGTCATAAACCTAAGGAACCAGTCCTGTCAACTTGCAGGTGGGACTTTTGAGCTACAGGGGAGCACTGGAGTGGTAAAGTGGGGACAGTGATTGGAACTAATTGCATCATAGAATGCCGAATGAGCCACTTTTTTGACATTAGTGCACTTCAGAAGAGGTGTGTTTTTAGTGGTTTCATCGACGACCAGAAGGGGATTTTATTGTGTTTAAAGAGTTTTTTCTCAGGCAGCTTTTCCATTTAAGAAAATACAAAAGTGGACATAAGGCAGTGCATTTCTTTAAATCTCCCTCTTACTGTGATTTATGGTTTCAGAATAGTACAACAGTTTCTCGCTGGACTTTTTGCCAATTCGGGAGTTCCAGGGTCACCTCCACTGTCATGGTAAATTTTTAAAATTTCACTTTTAATCAAATTAATGTTATAAAATGCCACCAGTTATTGTTACTGCTGTTGTTTCCACCTCTCCCTCTGTCACTGTCTGCAGGGTGCTTAAACCTATTATAAATTAATGATGTTATTAATGATTCTGTATTACAGTCTAACAGGATGACACTGTATCCCATACATATATGTTGTCTGTGTTAAAATGCACTTTCAGTTGAGACTAACTACGTCTGTCTTTTAATATTAGGACGGGGATGTTGCACTCGAACCCTGGAGACTATGCCTGGGGACAGGGAGGTTTAGATGCAGTCATTACACAGGTAATAATTTTTACTGATAAAACAGAGCACTTTTGACGCCTTAGAATGATTAAGCCATCGTAACTTGGAGTAACACTGTGCAGCCCCCAAATAATCATTGTTAATTGTTAATGTGATAATAGTTGTATAATGTTAACAGTGTTAATTTCTATTAGGATGGGTCCCCCTTGTGAGTCTTCATTCCTCCCAAGGTTCCTTCCTCCAGCCTCGAGGGAGCTTTACCTTCACACCGTCGCCTTCAGCTGGCTCGCCTGGGGCTTTCTGATTCGCATTGTTAACTCTCTTGTATTTTTACTCCTACGTAAGCGCAGAAAACCTTTCCAGTGGAGGGAAGAGCTTGATTTGCTTTAGTAAGACACGATAAAGCCCTTTGATTTAAAGTGTCTCACTCACTCCCTGTTCTCTCTCTGTTCTCTCTCTCAGTTATTGGGTCAGTTTGAGAACACAGGTCCTCCTCCTGCAGAGAAAGAGAAAATCTCCTCCCTCCCCACAGTCATCGTCTCTCAGGAACAGGCCGGTCAGTCTCTTCCCTTTCTTACCTTCTCTTCTGGTAACCCATTGGCACTACTTTCTCCTCCACAAATCTTTTTCTCTTCTGATATAAATGTCTCTGCTGAAACCCCTTCTCCATTTTCTGGTTACAATCAGTTAAAAATGCTAATAAATGAATAAACAAGAATCATCATTGGGGTCCATATTAGACGGTGTGTTTAGCTAAGACACTTATTTAAAAGGGTGTATGTTTGAGTTGAAAGATCTTGTGATATTAAAAAAACACACATGAACATTTTTAAATTGATCTGAAACCTGTAGAAACTGATTGGTCAGGAGATTAGTCAATACATAGTCCACAAAGGTGTGTTTTGGTTAGAGGACCTATTAACATGTTCCAGGCTTCTGTAACACTCTTCTGAAAAAATATACAGTAAAAATGAACAAGGGCAGCACGGTGGCGCAGCAGGTAGTGTCGCAGTGACACTTTGTTGTGGGTTTGAGTCCCGCTCCGTGTGACGGAGTGTCTGTGAGGAGTGTGGTGTGTTCTCCCTGTGTCTGCGTGGGTTTCCTCCGGGTGACTGTCTGTGAGAAGTGTGGTGTGTTCTCCCTGTGTCTGTGTGGGTTTCCTCCGTGTGACTGTCTGTGAGGAGTCTGGTGTGTTCTCCGTGTGTCTGCGTGGGTTTCCTCCGGGTGACTATCTGTGAGGAGTGTGGTGTGTTCTCCCTGTGTCTGCGTGGATTTCCTCCGGGTGACTGTCTGTGAGGAGTGTGGTGTGTTCTCCCTGTGTCTGCGTGGGTTTCCTCTGGGTGACTGTCTGTGAGGAGTGTGGTGTGTTCTCCCTGTGTCCGTGTGGGTTTCCTCCAGGTGACTGTCTGTGAGGAGTGTGGTGTGTTTTCCCTGTGTCTGCGTGGATTTCCTCCGGGTGACTGTCTGTGAGGAGTGTGGTGTGTTTTCCCTGTGTCTGCGTGGGTTTCCTCTGGGTGACTGTCTGTGAGGAGTGTGGTGTGTTCTCCCTGTGTCCGTGTGGGTTTCCTCCGGGTGACTGTCTGTGAGGAGTGTGGTGTGTTCTCCCTGTGCGTGGGTTTCCTCCGTGTGCTCCGGTTTCCACCCACAGTCCAAAAACACACATTGGTAGGTGGATTGGCGACTCAAAAAGTGTCCGTAGGTGTGAGTGTGTGTGTGTTGCCCTCCAGGGTGTATTCCTGCCTTGCGCCCAATGATTCAGGGTGGGCTCTGGACCCACCGTGACCCTGAACTGGATAAGCAGTTACAGATAATGGATGGATGGATGGATAAAATGAACAAATCAAATACATGCAGAGTTGCAAGTTTATTCAATTAAAAACTTGCTTGGTGTCAGCAATAAGGCAATAAAGCCCCACTGCAATGTCCTATGGACTGATGGAAATCTCTCTTCAATACCTTTGGGATGAGCTGCAGTATCTGACTGTGTTGTGTTCCTCTTCGCCTCCCCTTATTGTCTGTGTTTCAGACAGCAGTATGGAGTGTCCAGTGTGTAAGGAGGATTATACGGTGGGAGAGCCGGTCAGACAACTGCCCTGCAACCACTTCTTCCACAGCGACTGCATCGTACCCTGGCTAGAACTGGTGAGACGTGGTGGTTTGTAGACTTGTGCGATAATGTAAATATTCACAAATGATGTTCATCTGCAAATAAACCAACATCATCACAGTGAAAATTAAACATTGGTCACAAAGTGCCATTTCTCAGTATTACATAGCCTTACACTATATGATGAATTCACTTGTGCTGTTGGAATGTGTCTTCAGGGCTGAAAATTGAGAGAATTTTTAAAAACAATTAAAAAAAACAAAAAAACATTTAGTGCTCCCTGAAACCAGTTAACTTTCTTAGCTGGTAAATACATTTAAAGATTTGTTTAAAAGAAAAATAGCATTCCATACCTCCATGTATTCCTACTAGGGCTGTGCCATTATCGTATAGTTTTGCAATAATATCATCTTATTATTAAAAGTCAATATCGTGATATTCATAAATGGGTCATTTAGCCACAGTGAAGTACGGTGGAACGGTGGAGGAATTTGCTCCCAAAAAAGTGGAGTGGCTTGTGGATTGGTTATAAAATATCAGATATTAAATAAACCATGGTACTATGTTAGAAATTAAAGATATAATTCATATTAATATAACACTGATTTTCCTGCAATCGTCTGTTTTTGAAATTAATACAAGTACTTGTTAATGTTTTGTTCGTATCGTCAAGAATATCGTTATCGCAAAATACACTGAAATATCGTGATATTATTTTAGGGTCGAATCGCCCGCCCCAGGTTCTCTCATTTTTACCTATCTTTTTTTCTTTGTGGAGAACACAAGTAAGCACAAAGTAATAAACCCAATAAGGGAACTTTATACTAAAACTAAAAACTTTTTTTGTTGTTTAAAATAAGACAAACATGCTCATTCATTCATTCATTATCTGTAACCCTTATCCAGTTCAGGGTCGCGGTGGGTCCGGAGCCTACCTGGAATCGTTGGACGCAAGGCAGGAATACACCCTGGAGGGGGTGCCAGTCCTTCACAGGGCACCATACACACTCACACACTCACACCTACGGACACTTTTGAGTCGCCAATTCACCTACCAACGTGTGTTTTTTGGACTGTGGGTGGAAACCAGAGCACCCGGAGGAAACCCGTGCGGACACGGGGAGAACAACATGCTAATTCACCACTTTTTAATATTATCACAGTATTGAATAATATTTCTCATCAACATCGCCCAAAAGCTGATGGTTCTTTCAGTTTAACAGAGATGTTTCCCACACTTACGCAGGGTTATCTGTTCAGACAGGGCTACTGTTTTGAGGGAGTGATTATCAGCTTCATCAAACTGCATCATTTAGACTCTGCAGAACATCAATACAACTGCAGTAGGATACATCTCTTAGCAATTGACTCTCATCTCTGGATTCTAGGAAAGCCTATTTCGGTTGGACCACCATTGTCTGCGTAAACTTTAACACAGTGATACGTCTGAAGTTAAAAAGTACATCTCCTTCAAACAGCAAGCGACAGACTTTAAAATGTAAAAAAAAAATAGGTTCACTGTAATCAGTGTGCTAATCTTTGGCAGGACACCGGTTTGACAGAGGCCCAGTGACACATTTAAATACTTTGCGTATTAGCTGCTAATAATACACAATCAGGTTAAGAGTTGGATCACTAGGTAATTATGTATTCATGGCTTCATTTGAGACATAGTACAATTGTCTAGCTCTTAATGAATTAACATAACAGTCCTTAGTGATATGTGCTGCACGCTCACTCATTTTCCATCTGTTCTCTCTCTCTCTCTCTCTCTCTCTCTCTCTCTCTCTCTCTCTCTCTCTAGCATGATACGTGTCCTGTGTGCAGGAAGAGTTTAAACGGTGAAGACAGCAGCAGTCAGCCTCCCTCAGAGCCCTCACTAAATACGGACCCTCGCACACAGGAGAGATGGTCTTTCTAAGAGACACGCACACTCGCTTCGTCCTCCCTCCCTTTCACTCTCTCTCTCCGTCTGACTCCTATCTCACTTGCTTGTGAGGGTATGCCGCTGTTAGGCTTTTCCTGTCTTAACGCTATCCCCACTCTGATATTTTTCATCCTTTTGCTCTCTTTTTTTTATCTTTCTCTGCTCATTTTGTCTTCTCTAATATTTCTCTCTCTTCTGCCTTTCCTTTTTCTTTCATTCCCTTTTTCTAAAATTTCAGTTTTATCTTTCTTTTTCTATCTCCCCCTCTTTTTTTTTCCCCTACCATGTTCTTATGGTTTACTACGACTTGTTTACTGTTTAATTTCCTCACACATACTGCTCCTTTGTGACCTGTCCTATTTTTATTTTATTTTTCTGTCTCCACATTTTACACTGTACTACTTTAATTCTGTTTTCTGTTTGCATTAGGTTTTACCTTTGCCTTCAGAGTTTGATACTGGAGACCCCCCCTCAGTGTCCTCTAACTCCCCCTGCCCCACCCACCCAGATTAAAAACAAATAAAAACAAACCACCACAAGCCACTAGACGAGATACAGAATGTACAGAGCTCCACTTTCTTGTATAAGCTCCATAGATCCAGAACCGTGTTCAATGTGGGGTTACAGTGTCTTTGCAGTTTATAAAAAAATGTGATTTATTCCTCACTCCTCTCGCTAATGTTGTTTTACTCTTCTTCTTTCGCCCAAGCTGTCTTTTTAAAGGAAAACTCCAGCCATCTCTGTCTGCTGTATCTGAAGAGTACGGTCAGTTACCACAGACAATAACTTCAGCACAGTTCTCTGAGCTTAGAATAGAATGGAGAACACGGTGACTCTAAGCTTACTCACAATGGAAGTGAATGGACAGTCGATCAAATGAGCAAAGTACATTAATTGTTTAAAGGTGATTGTAAATTAAGCTGTAAACCTGTGGAAAAGACTTTTAGGACTACTTTTTTTTCTCTCTCTCTCTCTCTCCACTAAGAGCTGCATTTTCAGCCATCTTCCTTTTACACAGATCGATTCACAGATTTTTCAGTTCAACCCCCACCCGTTTCCTTCTGTACAATATAATTTATTTCAATTATTAAAATCAATTTATTTCTGAAATAAATATATTATTACACTGTACTCTTAAGGATTTATGCCCTATAGGCATTGGGTGTCACCAGCTAAGTCACTTGTGCATGCCCTATTTAGTTTGTGTGAGTGAGAGAGAGATTTTTCAGAGGTACTTGGTTGTTTAACGTTAAAAGTCTGTGTTAATACGTTAAAGATACAGCGGCCGAAGATGGGGATAAAGAAAGACTGGAGGATTTCCTTAAAGAGATTGGTGTGGGATCATGAAGTCTTTGTCTGGGTAACTGTTCTCTCTTTCTGCACCTCTTTCTGGTGTATATATCACAAACCCATCTGAGTCCAGTTCGTCCATGTTTTTTGGGGATTTCTTTTTTCCTCCGCCTTTCACACTCATTTGTATCACTTTTTTTGTAAATAAATTTTAGTTTGGAAAAAAAAACTCATGGAAAGAAAAGCAAAAGCATACTGCAATGAAAAACAAAATGATGAATCCCTGAATATTAAAATATATATTATATATATATGATGTGTATGACGATGATGTATTAATAATAAAACTGAATAAAAATCAGTTCCATGTCGATCTTGCTAAGACAGGCTTACTTATGTGGATTTTTAATTTTTTTTTTTTTTTAAACGGATGCGTTGTATTCGTTATAGATGGTGATCTTAGCTTTCCATAGGTTAATACCAATAACTGTAGCATGGGCAGCAGGTCTAGTGCCTCTGCTGGATGGTTGGAGTATGACGTGTACTCCAAAAGTCTTTCCCTGTCCTAATAATGGCACCTGTGTTATTTTCCACTAGAAATCAGTTTTTAAAACATTATTGTTCTGTATCATAAGGAGGTGATGTTACACTTTGTAATGAAGTGGTTGACCGCCTTGATTGGTCAGAGACCACCTGCAGAACCCGCCAAGTTCTCATAGACTTGCTTAGAGAACTTCCCATTCCACCTTAATTGGAGCTGAGATTGTAACGTGGCCCTGGCAAAATGATCCATCTTGCCTTGAATGCTGCACTATTTAAGGTGAATTGGAAAGTTCAGTAGGCGTCAGAAAGTCATTGCTGCCCCATTTAACAGAAGAACAGAAAGTTGGTAAATGCCAGTAACTGTTGCACATCTTTAAAGTGGAAAGAAGCCATTTAAGAAGAAGAGCAACTTCAACAACAAGAAAATAATGAGAAATAAAAATGAGCAATATAAACCCACCCTCCTGCTTCCAGCACGGCGCTCAGTTGTTCAATAACAATAAAAGACTTTAATCAGTATTTATTTTTGGAATCACATTTACTTATATGCATTAAATACAGATTATCAGAATTTTGAAATGAAACCCATAAGAATCAAGTTTCCACAGTGCAAGGCTAGGCTCAAGGCCACATTGAATTATTAAAGTGTTTTCATAAATCTTTACAATTTATGTTGCTTGTTTAAACTATTAATAAATTCAGAGGATGGAATACATCCTGAGTTTTTGATTTACTGTAAATCATTAGCTGTAAATAAATATCTTAAATGACCACAAGAATTTACAACAGGAGCAGTCTGAAAAACAGTGTACAGACAGGCTGTTATTAGAGCTTAGTTACCGTAAATGCACTGGTGAGTGAATGTTAGTATTCATGTACATTCCCAAACAGACTGATTTATATCATTTCAAATAAAAAGTATGCACTCATTTTTAGGACCTTTTTATCCCTAAGTATGAAAAGGGCTGTGCCTGTTATTGTCTATATTCTGCTAATAGAAATTATTCATTCATTCATCCATTCATTATCTGTAACCCTTATCCAGTTCAGGGTCACGGTGGCTCCAGAGCCTACCTGGAATCATTGGGCGCAAGGCGGGAATACACCCTGTAGGGGGCGCCAGTCCTTCACAGGGCAACACACACACACACATTCACTCACACACTCACACCTACGGACACTTTTGAGTCATCAATCCACCTACCAACGTGTGTTTTTGGACTGTGGGAGGAGACCGGAGCACCCGGAGGAAACCCACGCGGACACAAGGAGAACTAATAGTAATTAATGTTATAATTACTAAAATAATGAGGTCTGAATTGAATCTGAAAAAAAAACCATCAAAACCTTGAAATGTGTAATTTGGTGCTGTGTGGATTTAATTTGTACAGAAAAGAAATGGAATTAGTCTTAGCATGGAGGTCATGGTCTGGTTTCCCACCCCACAATTAAAACCCAAGCTTGACTGTACCATCCACAGAAAACGTATCCGTTTAACAGAAACAGCAGTAGTTACAATAAGTAACTGACATATTTTAAGTATGATTTACTTCAGGGGGTTCTCTTGCTTTTCCATTTAAAGGCCAGGAAGGCTCACAGAAAAACAGATCCCAACACAGAAGACCAAGCTGCTTAGTGGCCTGTGGTTAGAGGGCTTCCATGATTATTGTTCATCCCTCAAAATACATTTTATATGCCCTTATTATTATTATTCAGTTGTTTTTAATAACGCAGAGACATTAGTGTCCATGGCTGCGTGTTCAAGAAACCCTGATTTAGATCATCATTGAAATATCAGAAAAACCTATAACACTGAACATGAACATGGATGAAAGCTGACCGTAGCTTAAAGCGGTGTCGTGGTTAAACTGTAATGTGTTAATCAGGACCTATTCCACAGTAGTGTAATGATGGAGTGAGGGGGAGATTTGGAGGGTAAAAAGCCCACTGTCTGATCCCATACTTCAAAAGGCACCTCAACATCAGACCTGCAAGTTAAAAGCACAGTTTATTACAAAGGTTTTTAATAAATTTACAGTTCTTTACCATTTAAAAGGAGTATTTTAACTAATAGTTATGTTTATATTTATTTATTAATATTAAAACAATCATTGTGGTACAAAAAAATATCCATTTTATTTAATAAAAACGTAATTTCCAAAGAAATGTTAACGTGCTTGATCATAAAATATGTAACAGGCAACTGGTTTTAAAACGAATAGTTTAATTCAGTCTCTCTTCTTTCTCACCTGTTCAGAATGATCAACACCGCTGAGCCATCAGGTCGTATAAATGTGGAGCTCTCCAGGGTGGAGCCTTCACTCATGGTCACTCCCACTCTCTGAGAGCCCTCCAACAGAAACTTACTGTGTTTATCAAAACAAAAATAAAGCATACTTAAAGTACATGACTTTCAGTGTAGAGACACACCACATGGCTGTGATTACAGTGTTATATACTGCCTCACTGTAAACTATAAACACAGGTTAAAGATTAGTCTGCATTGGAAGTTTGGTAGTATAGAAAGTTTGTGTTTGAATGCTAGCAAATTCTCTCAGCAATGTTCTAGCATCTAAAAAAGCCTTGCAAAAGTACAGTAGAACCTGTTATCACAGAAATAAAATTAGAATTTGAATGGCTGCCATAAAAGTGCAGCTATACTCACTTTTTAAAACACATCTGAATTTGGATTTGAGAAAAACCAAGACTGTAAACACCAATGCCACTACTGTAATCAATTTATTACTCAATCAAAAGTAGGAATCAAAATCCAAAGTGTCATTTTATATGTAGGAATGTTAGATATCCAAAATAATGAACTGAGATTGCAGAAATAACACATACTTTTAATCATTTTTTCCTACTATTCTTCTTCAAATTATGAAGCAGTCATTATATTGTCACCAAGTCATTATCACAGATTATGTTCTGTAAGTACTATCAAAGTAAGTCTATTTTCAACATGGCCACTCCCATATGGGTGACTAACTCTATGGAGCATAAACTGGTTCATTCATGGACGAATTTCATCTTTCCAGCTGCCCTTGATTGGCAACAATGTAAAAATGACACTGCATCAATGACCTTGAGATCATTTAAACTTTTGAATGGTAGAGAGTTCTGACCTAAAATGGGCCATGCTGTAGAAGGTCGGTTGTTTGTAGAAAACATCTCTTTTGTGATCCACAATGATGGTGCTGTCAACAAAGTTTTTGACCCAGTTTGGGCCACCGTTCAAATCTAGTGCTAAGTTCCAATCGGTCCATCCGGTCACATAGTTGTTCAGATCCTGGAAAAGGAAAGAAATAAAAATATACAGGGGTTGGACAATGAAAGTGAAACACCTGGTTTTAGACCACAATAATATATTAGTATGGTGTAGGGCCTCCTTTTGCTGCCAGTACAGCGTCAATTCGTCTTGGGAATGACATATACAAGTCCTGCACAGTGGTCAGAGGGATTTGAAGCCATTCTTCTTGCAGGATAGTGGCCAGGTCACTACGTGATGCTGGTGGAGGAAAACGTTTCCTGACTCGCTTGTCCAAAACACCCCAAAGTGGCTCAATAATATTTAGATCTGGTGACTGTGCAGGCCATGGGAGATGTTCAACTTCACTTTCATGTTCATCAAACCAATCTTTCACCAGTCTTGCTGTGTGTGTTGGTGCATTGTCATCCGCCTTCAGGATACAACGTTTGAACCATTGGATGCACATGGTCCTCCAGAATGGTTCGGTAGTCCTTGGCAGTGACGCGCCCATCTAGCACAAGTATTGGGCCAAGGGAATGCCATGATACAGCAGCCCAAACCATCACTGATCCACCCCCATGCTTCACTCTGGGCATGCAACGCTTCTCTGGGGCTTCTCCACACCGTAACTCTCCCGGATGTGGGGAAAACAGTAAAGGTGAACTCATCAGAGAACAATACATGTTTCACATTGTCCACAGCCCAAGATTTGAGTGACCAAAGGTTTGGCTGTAGCAGCCCGGCCGTGTACATTGACCCTGTGGAGCTCCCGACGGACAGTTCTGGTGGAAACAAAACAGGAGAGTTGAGATGAACATTTAATTCTGCCATGATTTGGGCAGCCGTGGTTTTATGTTTTTTGGATACAATCCGGGTCAGCACCCGAACATCCCTTTCAGACAGCTTCCTCTTGCGTCCACAGTTAATCCTGTTGGATGTGTTTCGTCCTTCTTGGTGGTGTGCTGACATTACCCTGGATACCATGGCTCTTGATACATCACAAAGACTTGCTGTCTTGGTCACAGATGCGGCAGCAAGACGTGCACCAACAATTTGTCCTCTTTTGAACTCTGGTATCTCACGCATAATGTTGTATGCATTGCAATATTTTGAGCAAAACTGTGCTCTTACCCTCTGCTACTTGAACCTTCACACTCTGCTGTTACTGGTGCAATATACAGTTAATGAAGATTGGTCACCAGGCTGCTCCAATTTAGCCATGAAACCTCCCACACTAAAATGACAGGTGTTTCAGTTTCATTGTCCAACCCCTGTAGGTTAGATGAGAGAGTGTGTTCATACTGCATATGTCTAAACATCTATGGAGAACCCTTATTATTAAAGTTTTTTTACATGCACAATTTATAGTTAAATAAAGTTTGATGCATGATGAAAACATGCATTCAGTCTGGTCCCATACTTTCAAATTGATGTGGAAAATAAGAGCAAATTTAAATTAATTACTGTACGGTATAATGGAACCTGTGAACATAAATGTTATCTTGTACTGAGAGACATAGCGGTGAGAGATAACAGCTGGAGATAACAGAGAAAATATGAGAGAGAGCCTAGTGTTTACAATGCAAGAAGTCGTACAGTCAGCAAAACCAGTTCCTCAAAAGACCATGTGACTACTCTTAACTGACCCAGTTTAGCTGGCTTTGTTTAAAACATCCAGCGTATATATTATCACTCCAGAGAATGCAGTTCTAGTGCTTCACAGCTCAGGGCCGCAGTGCTTTTTACCCTCTGTCAGACACTCATGCACTCATGTGCAGCTGCTCCCTGTTTTTCTATATAGATTAAACTGTGCACTACTAATAATCTGTGTCCATTGTGATTGTACTTTGGGGTGGTTCCCAGACATGGATTAAGCCTAGTCCTGGACTACACACATTTTGAATTGTGACTTTTCATTGAAAGGAGGACATAGTCCAAGTAATCTTAAGTAGGCTTAATCCCAGTCTGGGAAACCACACCCTTAAAGTAACACTATGTAATACTTTTACCTTAAAATCAGAGCTTCAAAATCATTGTGATGCTACACTGAGCTGTAACAGGGAGAATAGAGCCTCTCTCATTGCCACTCTGGGCTCAGCACTGCAGAAACAGGACTATGAATGTTTTGAATGTTATGAAATCACCCCCGACTCCCTCCACCTCCCCATTGATTTCAGTACAGTGCTGTAAATATGAATTACACTAGGGGAAGCCCCAAGATATTAAAAAAACGAATCTTACCTACTGTCTCTTTAAGTAGCTGAATTCACTCATTATCAGGGATGCCTCCAAAGTGTAGACATAAAGATTAATTTTAATTTAACTCGTACCAGCACAACGCCCACTAATATATCACCACCACATCGGTGTCACTACTACTACTGCCCAGAATGATCTACCACCCAAAAAATACCTGCTCTGTGGTGGCCCTCTGGGGTCTTGACCATTGAAGAGCAGGGTGAAATAAGAATAAGAAAGTATGCAGAGAAACAGGTGAACGGTCTGTAACTGTAGAACTACAAAGTGCTCGCCTATGGTCAGTGAAGCTGATAAAATAGACAATGATTGTGTAAAGACTATGTGATATCAGTTACCTCTATGATATCGTGGGCATAGTCCTCGGCTCGTTTCCAGCTGCCCAATTGTACGCCTCGGTCCAGTTTACGCCAACCTGAACACGCCTCTGTGCCGAAAAGGAAGTACTCTGGGTACAGATTGTGAGTGGTTTTCAGGGTAATTCTCGCTGGAACAAAAGGGTCCCAGTACCAATGTACTCCAATACCATGGACATAACGAGCAGCATGGATATCACCCAGAACCTACAGCAGCAAACAGAATCACTTCAGTGAACAACATGAAAATCTATATAATATAATTATAACCATTCACCACATATAATATAAAAAAGCTAAACTTGAACAGAAACTTAAAAACCAACTACACTGTAAATACATTTGGAAAGATCAGCTTACTCTTCCATTAGTATTAGTATCTTACTCCAACATTAGTATAAACTATGTGTTGTTTTGTAAGTACATATCCTGTCAATGATGCAAAATGGTGCTCTTATGAATTATCAAATGCTTGTAATCTAAAGAATTTGAATGTGGGCGGCATGGTGGAGCAGCAGGTAGAGTCACAGTCACTCAGCTCCAGGGACCTGGAGATTGTGGAGGTTGTGGGTTCGATTCCCGCTCCGGGTGACTGTCTGTGAGGAGTTTGGTATGTTCTCCCCGTGTCTGCGTGGGTTTCCTCCGGGTGACTGTCTGTAAGGAGTGTGGTGTGTTCTCCCTGTGTCTGTTTGGGTTTCCTCCGGGTGACTGTCTGTGAGGAGTGTGGTGTGTTCTCCCTGTGTCTGCGAGGGTTTCCTCCAGGTAACTGTCTGTGAGGAGTGTGGTGTGTTCTCCCTGTGTCTGCGTGGGTTTCCTCCGGGTGACTGTCTGTGAGGAGTGTGGTGTGTTCTCCCTGTGTCTGCGTGGGTTTCCTCCAGGTGACTGTCTGTGAAGAGTGTGGTGTGTTCTCCCTGTGTCTGCGTGGGTTTCCTCCGGGTGACTGTCTGTAAGGAGTGTCGTGTGTTCTCCCTGTGTCTGCGTGGGTTTCCTCCGGGTGACTGTCAGTGAAGAGTGTGGTGTGTTCTCCCTGTGTCTGCGTGGGTTTCCTCCGGGTGACTGTTTGTGAGGAGTGTGGTGTGTTCTCCCTGTGTCTGTGCGGGTTTCCTCCGGGTGACTGTCTGTGAGGAGTTTGATGTGTTCTCCCTGTGTCCACGTCGGTTTCCTCCCACAGTCCAAAAACACACATTGGTAGGTGGATTGGCAACTCAAAAAGTGTCCGTAGGTGTGAGTGTGTGTTGCCCTGTGAAGGACTGGTGTCCCCTCCAGGGTGTGTTCCTGCCTTGCGTCCAGTGATTCTGGGTAGACTCCTAAACTGAATAAGCGGTTACAGACAATGAATGAACGAGTGAGTGAATGTGTTAGTGGGAGAGTCGGTTGAAAGCCTGATGCATGAGGTGATTTCCATCTAAAGATATGTTAAATCGTACTCTGTTATTGGAACGATCAAAATCTGAAACTATATGATAATCCCAGTGTTTTATTTTGTGTTATATATTAAATTTTGTGTCAATATATTCTACTATTTATACTCACTCACATCTTTTACCTTCACTGCACTTTGAAATAAAATAAAATAAATATACCACTTTGGCCCAGTGAGGAAGCAGCAGCCTCTGGTCGTCCAGTATGATGAGGCGGATTTTAGCATATGGCGAGGAGTGAAGAGCGGGGCCAAGATCCATCGCTATCCAATCACGTTGCTGCTCTGGGGTGAAGCCTAAGGCTTGGAAGCTGTAATTGGTCATTTCTCCCGCAGTGGGCTCGTTGCCTGAGGTCAGCGCCCAAAATGAAATGTTGTGTTTCTCATATTCCTCCAGGAACCTTAAGAAATGGGCATGCACCCAAAATTTTAGAAAAGGAAAATAGAACATCATAAATTTGTATAGTTTTTGTTCTTAAAACCGAATAAACAGGAATAGCAGGTTGCAATAATTACTTAATAGTTGTCAAAAACAGTAACAATGAAAAAGTCATTAGTAATAAGTTTACAAAAAAATAAAAGTGCCCTATAATGCTCTATAAATTTCATATGATCCACATGGTCATTCTGACAAATCGCAATATGCTTCAGGAAGTGTAGGGGGCAGTATGATTTCTGTAATGTACTGAGATTGTATTGAACTGAGAAGAAACCTCTAAAAATGTAATGGTTAATTAAAAACACAACGAATCAAACAGTCAATAAATTAATCAACTATAGAACACACATCGGTAATCAAACGCAAGATGCCACTAAGATCTCTGAATAAAGTTTAAAATGCTGTAATTTGTTGAATGTAAGTAACGTCTGTCATCTGCACCTGATATAATACTGAGCCCATGTCTTGTACTCCTTGCCGCCTGGCTTGCCTCTGAGGGAGCCCTTCCCCGTAAGTTCCCCATTTGTTTTTAACCAAGAAGGGGAGCTCCAGGCGGAGGCGAACAGTGACAGAGGGCGAGTGGATAGGGCTTGCATCTGCTGCAGCAAGGGAATCTGTGGGAGAAAAAAATAGGCAAATGAACCCTTATCTGCTGTGTGGAAAACACGATAATATGAATGAATAAAAGTGTCACCTTCATGTGCGTATCTTCCTGTGTCAGACTGAAGTTGAGCAGGTTGTAATCTCCAGGTGAGTCAGCGTATGTATATAAACGAGTTGAAAAATCACAGCTGGCCACTGGCACCCTGACCACGTTATACTCTATACCTACAAACACAGACATTGTTTAATGTAGATCTTTTCAAAATATAATTTAAACAGCAGTGCTCTCTTGGTTGTTTTGTCACAGTTTCAACAGCACACTGTGTCATTTAAATATTGTGTATCAAAGTTATATTGTGTCTTTGTCTTACCTTCAGGGGAAAAATACTGGCGGAGGAGTTGCTCCTGAGCTCCAGAGGAAAGGGAGAGGATATTGATGGCAGCTGAATCAGTCAAAGCTCCTCCAAATCCTTTAACGTACTGGTATTTCTGCTCAGGAACCAACGTTATCCTCACAACTTAGAGAGAGACAGTTTGGTTTAAGGCAGAGAGAGACTTCTACAATCTGTAGAAAATAGATATACTATGAGGTGTCTAAAGACTGCAATTTAGCGGCACTGATTTTGCTACTTTATCATCTATAACATTAAAACTATTAAAACGATATAAAATATATTAAAATGATATTCAATTATTATATATTTTATTACCAATTCTGTTACATCAGCTTCACACACTTGATGAGAAGCAAGACACTCACATTCACACTCTCAAAAGAGAGAAAACTACCAGGGCTGAATGGCTGTTGTTTCACTGTGGATCAGACCTGTAATTCTTTGCCAACCAGGTCACGGCTTAAGCTCTTATGTGTAATAATACTTTTTAAAAATATGTCCCTAATGGTGTTCTGCATCTTTTTAGACATTTCCAACATCCGAAAAATGTACATATCAAATAAACTCATGTATTTATTAATCATGGTTCTGCTTCTTTTTTGGAGTATTGTCCACCTTTATCCAGGATGTGAAAACTCACCTGTACCTGTGCTGTTCTTCTGAACCTGACCCTGTGCCCTATGAAGCCTGCTGCCCTCCTCAGTGGTTAGAAATGAAATGAAGTGACCCACAGGAGGTAAAGTGACCAGACCAATGGAGTCGCAGTGTGTGGAGTTACACTCACACACTACTGAGTTCTGAGTAAACATCCTCGCCTCACAAGTTTCACTTCCACCTGCACACAAACAGAGAACTGAATACAGTAATTCTGCAACAGAAAGATATATATACATACCTCTGAAGTTGTACTGTCATACCCATATAAAGAAGTCCAGGTCTAAGCTCTTTCTCTATATGAGAAAATCAAACACCACTAACTTCCATCACATTGTGTAGCAGTCTAAAATATTCCAAACCTGACATAATATTCTCTGTGTATCTTCTCACCCCATTGCCCCTGGATCTTCCGAAATATGAATAAAGCCACACTTGGCCATGCAAAGAGAATAAAAAAAACATATCACCCAGAGGAAACCCACACGGACACAGAGAGAACACACCACACTCCTCACAGACAGTTACCCGGAGGAAACCCACGCAGACACAGGGAGAACACACCACACTCCTCACAGACAGTCATCCGGAGGAAATCCACGCGGACACAGGGACAACACACCAAACTCCTCACAGACAGTCACCCGGAGGAAACCCACACAGACACAGAGAGAACACACCACACTCCTCACAGACAGTCACCCGGAGGAAACCCACGCAGACACAGGGAGAACACACCACACTCCTCACAGACAGTCATCCGGAGGAAATCCACGCGGACACAGGGACAACACACCAAACTCCTCACAGACAGTCACCCGGAGGAAACCCACACAGACACAGAGAGAACACACCACACTCCTCACAGACAGTCACCCGGAGGAAACCCACGCAGACACAGGGAGAACACACCACACTCCTCACAGACAATCACCCGGAGCAGGAATCGAACATTATTTGTCCATATCATAATTAAAATTCTATTAAAAATGTACTACTCGTGTGTGGCCCCAATGACTTCACGTAAGGCTTAACCACAACCTCGTCAACATGAAGCAGTTAGAGATTAAAGAATTCAGCCTCAATAAACGGCACGTTGTTTGTCACTTTGCACCCAATGAATCTCCAGGCCCACTATGACCCTGAGCAGGACAAAGCAGTTACAGAAGATTAATTAATAAATGAACACATTTGCCTTGCATTATAATTTTCCCTATTTTACATTTTATATTTAAAAAATCACCAACAGCTAAAGTGCACCCTTTGCTCATAAAAGTCATCATAATTCAGAGAGGTTAGAAAGAATGTAGTTTACCACAGAGCGGAATTGCTGTGATTTCCTCTGTTTTACTTTCGACATAGAGACAAAAAGAATTAGACCTGGACTTCTCCATAAAGGCACAGAACCACAGAACAATATAGTAATGTATAGCATCATTCAGATAGATTTACCTACCTCTAGAGTTTTGAATCAGCCCGGTTAGGAGTATGCACACAACAACAGCTGGTAAGTACCTCATTTTAACTGTCAATTTATTTCCACCTGATAGAATAAAGATCAACAGTTAAACTAAAACAGAATTACTGCTGCAAAAAATGATTTCATACAACTTCCAGCAGCTACCAGTATTGTAAATATTGTAAATGTTAAAAAGGGAAAACAACCCAGGAACTGAAATTAAAACTAAAAGAGGAACGGAGGATTACGTGTTAACAAAAGACGTTTTAAAAGCACAAACATAAAAAACAGAATTTTTTATTGGGATTCTCTGTTCCACCTTAAATAGTGCTGCAATTACAGTGCCATTTAAGGTGGAACGAAGAATTACAGTGAGCCATTTTCTTTCACATTCCACGGCGAAAATAAACATAGCTTCTTACCCCGTCTGTCTGAACTACATGCTCTCCACTTCTTTGTTCATTTTATTAGAAATCAGTTCCGTTTTATTTAACATTTCCTCATGTCATTGCAGGTACTTCTCTCTTCCTACTTCGGCACTGTCAGCAGTAACATGACTGCTGACGTCACCCAGGCGTTTTATTGTTGTTGTCGTTGCGCTACACGACCTGCAGGTGTCACCAAAATCTCAGAAAATTACAACGAAGACCCACGAATAATTCCATTCATTGTCTGTAACCCTTATCCAGTTCAGGGTCGCGGTGGGTCCAGAGCCTACCTGGAATCATCGGGCGCAAGGCGGGAATACACCCTGGAGGGGACACCAGTCCTTCACAGGGCAACGCAGACACACATACATTCACTCACATCTACGGACACTTTTGAGTCGCCAATCCACCTGCAACGTGTGTTTTTGGACTGTGGGAGGAAACCGGAGCACCCGGAGGAAACCCACGCGGACACGGGGAGAACACACCAACTCCTCACAGACAGTCACCCGGAGCGGGAATTGAACCCACAACCTCCAGGCCCCTGGAGCTGTGTGACTGCGACACTACCTGCTGCGCCACCGTGCCGCCACCCACGAATAAGTAAAATATTATAAAAAATAAAAGTTTAAAAATAAAACTCAGTCAATGCATCACAATGTCAGAAAATAGGTGACGCTGCAACACAGCTTATTGACTTAAGACCTTTGGTTTGATTATCAGGTCACTGTCTGAGGAGTTCTATTTCCTGCCTGCAGTTTTCCACCCAAAATACAAAAATATATTCTAGTTGATGGACAGATTGTTAAAAATTGACCACCTGTGTGAGTGTGTAATAAACATGTGCCCAATGATTCCACGTACGGCTCGACCACAACCGGATCAACATGAAGCAGCAGAGGTGAATGAATTCAGTAAATGGTAGTCACTTTGATCCCAATGAATCTCCAGTGCCACTGCAGTATGAGGGGGTTACAAAGATTACTTAATACGTGTTGTTTTGTATTATAATTTTTCCTATATTACATTCTAAAAATTACCAGCTAAAGTGTATTGCTCAAACAAGCCATCAGTGGCATTCACACAGTATAATCTTGAAAAATGAGAATTTGCGTATAAGCTGAAGATCAATGTGCCCAATGCCAAGAGTGCCCCCAACAGATATACATTCCCAAGCATGTAGAGCAGTGGAGTTGTCCAAAATGTATCATCCTACGTCAGTACACGACAACATAAGGCTCTTATGGCTGCTGAATACAATGAAATCCTTACAGCAATGTTCCAAAATCTAAAGTAAAGCCTTTCCAGAGCAGTAGAGGAATATGAGGTGTATTTTCAGCCCTGTCAAGATAACAGATGCAGTTTAATGGCCAGTAGGAATCACTGAGTAATTAAGATTTAATGAGGTCTTGCACTTTTATTTTTAGTAGATAACACAGTGAAGGATGAGAGATGTCATTGGATTTTAGTTAACCTTCTGCATAAAGGGCTCATACCAGGGAAAAGCTAAATTGTCCTTTTATAATAACCCCAAATATAATAAGCTGCAATTTACATGTATTATATTGTGTTCAATTAACCTAATTCAAAGTGTACATGGTGTGAAATACACAGAAAAATGCATTAATAAATACTTTCTGAAATAGTATACATAATTAATTAATTCATTCATTCATTATCTGTAACCCTTATCCAGTTCAGGGTCGCGGTGGGTCCAGAGCCTACCTGGAATCATTGGGCGCAAGGCGGGAACACACCCTGGAGGGGGCGCCCACAAGGTAACACAGACACACACATTCACTCACACCTACAGACACTTTTGAGTCGCCAATCCACCTACCAACGTGTGTTTTTGGACTGTGGGAGGAAACCGAAGCACCAGGAGGAAACCCACGCGGACACAGGGAGAACACACCATACATAATTCAATATTATAAATATAAGTAAACATAGGTACATCTCAAAAATGAGTAACAAATGAGGGTTTTATATAATTTTTTATTATCAAAGACATCTGTTACATATGTAATTTGTATTATGAATAATTTTACACAAGAGACAGGGAGGGAGAGAGGAAATATTTATTAGAGGAAAGCACACAATCTTTCCAGAACGGCGGGATTTCTGTTGCTCAGAAATTGGAGTTCTTTCTTTCCTTCTTCTGTTCGACCTGCAGAAAGAAAATCAGAAAATAACAGGTTTAAAATTTTATATATAAATATAATTATAGACACAGACATTACATCAGCCTAGATACAGACATTAAAAGCCAGTTATTTCTGCTGATGTTAAGTAATTTTACTACACTACTCATGAGCATTTTGCTTCTCTTGGTTAGAAACACCTAAAAATATTTTTCTTACATTTCAAAACCTAATAACATAATACAAATATATACTACTACATAATACAAATATTCTACTCACTGTGTGGATGCTGGAGCCAGTTACGGTCCGTATAGTACAGATAACAGCTCTCAAACTCCTGATCACTGTAGTTAGAAACGGGGATTGGGACAAAGGGATCCATACTGTCAAAACCCTCCTGCAAAATAAACAGTAAATATCAGTTAACCTGTGGTGACTATGTTTAAAACAGGTTTCATATATAATCTCAAATCTATACATGCCACTACACTGATTCATAACATGAAAATTTTATTCATTATCTGTAACCCTTATCCAGTTCAGGGTCGCGGTGGGTCCAGAGCCTACCTGGAATCATTGGGCGCAAGGCGGGAATACACCCTGGAGGGGGCGCCAGTCCTTCACAGGGCAACGCAGACACACATACATTCACTCACATCTACGGACACTTTTTGAGTCGCCTATCCACCTACCAACGTGTGTTTTTGGACTGTGGGTGGAAACCCATGCAGACACAGGGAGAACACACCACACTCCTCACAGACAGTCACCTGGAGGAAACCCACGCAGACACAGGGAGAACACACCACACTCCTCACAGACAGTCACCCGGAGGAAACCCACACAGACACAGGGAGAACACACCACACTCCTCACAGACAGTCACCCGGAGTGGGAATCAAACCCTGGAGGTCCCTGGAGCTGTGTGACTGCGACACTACCTGCTGCGCCACTGTGCCACCCCACATGAAAAATTAGCACTAGCAAAAATTACAGAATTCTTCTTGCATACAGGGCTTATACTATTGTGAATTGTGTAATGTGCATTTTAAATATTCTTACCTCTCCCAGCAGCTCTGTAGGCAGGTAAGCTGAGCGAGGCTTAAACAGAGACCCGGTCTGAGACAGAGTAGTTAGAATAGCTCCCCCTTTCTAAGGGAAAAGACAGAGTAGCAATGAGAATAAAACATACTTTATAGAGTGTTGCAATAAATATACTGAAGAGTACATTTTTACCCAGTCATTTCTCAACATCTTCCTTAAGTTGTGAATTAGAGTGAGTTCCTCTGGTAGAATCTAACAGACAGAAAAAAAGAAAATCTGAAACAGCACAGGTGGGATACACAATCAATGTTCTATTTTAGGTGCCCTGAACTTTTCATATGATCCATATTGTCATTCTGAAGAACTGCAATACAATACAGCAAAGGTAAGAGGCAGCATAGCTTCTGTTTTCATATAAATAAAAGTACTCTATAATGCATCCTAAAAATATTTGGAACTTATCAGTTAATTGAAGAAGTTAAGTTAATTGCTTATAGATTTATCAATCACAGACTTGATCATCAGTAGCTCCCGTAATCAGCAGTTCAAAGAAATAATATTTGCACAGCTTCACAAAAGGAAAGATAAAATACCTCACTCTTGTCCTCCTTCTTAAGGGTGGTCTTCCCCCAAAGAGCATTAACTCCGTCCACAGCTACGGCGAGTTTGAACGCTCCTTCAGTGGCGCCCCCTGCCTGTCGCCTGAGCTCCAGCAGCAGCGCCCCCACAACATCACTGCTGCTTTTCACTCTGGACACCCCCTGGGAACCAAAGACAAACAGAGTAATTTTTTTCTCATAGTGAAACTCAGCTACTTTAAATTACACAAAGTTTTTATAAACTAATTATATGATAAGAATAAGGATGAGTATCACCTGGTCGACCAGTTCTCCTAAAGGCCGTCCCTCTTCTGTGCTCTCTCTCTTCGTCCAAACATAGCGTTGCGTTGTCTTTATCTGCTCAAAAATAAAACATCTTTCATAAAGAGTGATAAGCTTTTTCAGAAATACTGAAGGTACAATCCACCAAAAAATTAAATTTCAACAGTAAATAACGAGTTTGTTCATTTTAAATTTTTCTAGTTAGTCTTACATCCTCAAATAAAATTAAACTGGAAAAGCCGTCACAGCCATGATGAATAAATGCAGTTATCTCCCTGTTGTCCTGGTTACAGACTACAGTACCTTGGAAAGGAATTGCTCATTGGTTGTTTTGAAGTTCTTCAGCCACAGAGAGGCCTGGATAGGCTGGTCAAAACGTCCAGGGCGGGACGATGAGGGAAGAAGCTCGCGGCAGTTTTTCACCCACAAATGAGCTGCACACAAACAATGCCAAATATTTTAAACAACACCTCATCCAGAACTGGTCTGACATGAAGGGCATTAATCAGGAATGTGTTCATATTTACTGTAGCTTTAACTTAATCATGGGGGACATTGTATATTGC
Organism: Hoplias malabaricus; assembly: GCF_029633855.1. NCBI lineage: Eukaryota > Metazoa > Chordata > Actinopteri > Characiformes > Erythrinidae > Hoplias > Hoplias malabaricus. Next base: position 4,619,135 of record NC_089809.1, read on the forward strand.
TATAGGACACGGTAATTGCATCCATGAGTTTCTATGGAACTTTAACAAGATGTGCTTGTAAAATTAAGCACAGTAAGTATCAGGGTTTAGCAGTTATAGAATGCAGTGCATATGTCCACTTTGTAGATGTAAAATCAGAGACTACAGCTTATTGGTTGCTGCATATTTTGTGTTAATCATCCTCTTGTCTTTCATCAGTTGCCCAAGTAACTGCCCACAGGACTCTGTTTAGTCCATTGACCATTCTTAGTCCAGCAGTGACACTGAAGTGTACGGCACTAGCACAACACACACTAACTCCAGCTCCATGCCAGTATAACTCAAGCACAGATAGTGATCCACTACCCAAAAAAGATAAAACTACATTACATACATTACAATTACTTATTTATTTAATGTAACAGGTGAGAGTAAGGCATGTTAAGTTTAAGGAGGCTGTGTGCAGCTATGTGTCTCCCCACAACTTCCCTTTACAATAGATCAGGCAAAGTTTGAGCCGTCCTACTGAGCTTGTGAACAGTGGAGAAACGCTATGTGAACTATGGCTGAACTAACAACAGAGGGTGTAGCAGCACCACCCTGAGTTCTCTCTGTGAACTATGGCTGAACTAACAACAGAGGGTGTAGCAGCACCACCCTAAGTTCTCTCTGTGAACTATGGCTGAACTATCAACAGAGGGTGTAGCAGCACCACCCTAAGTTCTCTCTGTGAACTATGGCTGAACTATCAACAGAGGGTGTAGCAGCACCACCCTAAGTTCTCTCTGTGAACTATGGCTGAACTATCAACAGAGGGTGTAGCAGCACCACCCTAAGTTCTCTCTGTGAACTATGGCTGAACTAACAGAGGGTGTAGCTGCACCACCCTAAGTTCTCTATGTGAACTAGGGCTGAACTATCAACAGAGGGTGTAGCAGCACCACCCTAAGTTCTCTCTGTGAACTATGGCTGAACTATCAACAGAGGGTGTAGCAGCACCACCCTAAGTTCTCTCTGTGAACTATGGCTGAACTAACAGAGGGTGTAGCTGCACCACCCTAAGTTCTCTCTGTGAACTATGGCTGAACTATCAACAGAGGGTGTAGCAGCACCACCCTAAGTTCTCTCTGTGAACTATGGCTGAACTAACAGAGGGTGTAGCTGCACCACCCTAAGTTCTCTCTGTGAACTATGGCTGAACTAACAGAGGGTGTAGCTGCACCACCCTAAGTTCTCTCTGTGAACTATGGCTGAACTAACAGCAGAGGGTGTAGCAGCACCACCCTAAATTCTCTCTGTGAACTATGGCTGAACTAACAGCAGAAGGTGAAATAAGTTTCCTAATCACGCATGCACGTTTCAACAACTGGAGTCAATCAGTCGGTCAGTCAGTCAGTAAGAGAAAATGCCTTTTCTAGGTCGGCCTGGTAGGCATTCTGTCAATACTACCGGCTCTGTGGTGGACCTCTGGGGTCCTGTCCATATAAGGACATCGTGAAAGGGGACTAATAAAGTATGCAAAACAACAGATGGACTGTCATTACAGAACTACAAAGTGCATCTATTTGTAAGTGGAGTTGATAAAATGTACAATAAGTGAATTTGGAGGTCATTTTAAGGGTATGGCAGATCGGTGTGTACATATAGACATGTCAAGTACAGTAGTAATGGCTTACTAAAGCCAAATATGAGAATGAGTTTTATGGAATAATTCTGCACAAAATTGCCATATTTTCTATAACTGATTAGTAATAAAGATGAATATTTGCTGTATGGTGGTTATATAACAGACTGATTCCTCACCATCTGGTATGTGGAGGACTATCCAGCCCTGAGTGTAGCAGAAATGCAGAGCATGACACAGAGAAACAGTCTTCCCACATCCCTTCTCTCCATCTAACACACGGTCAAGGACAAAGATACTGAAAACACTGGACGTTAATTTACAGTCTATTTCTCAAGTTTAAAAACCTAGAATCAGTATTTATGAAATTTCTATTTATAATCTTTTCTATGAAGTGGCTAATCCAGCGTTCCTACAGAATCTAAGGTACAGCCATGCTGACATACATACCCAGCTATCACTGTGTCTTAAGATGTCTTGACAGGCTGAACAAGACATCTTGAGACAATGTGTTATAGCAAGACGTCTCAAGACACGGTAATGGCTGGGTATGTATGTTATTTATTTCAGTTTTGTCTGAACTTTAAGAGATGTTCAAACTGTAAAATCTTCTCAACAGTGGACAAATGTCTCCTTAACTAGTTAATTATTATTATTTATTTTTTTTTTGTGAGAAAGGATACAGAATAAATAGCGAAGAGGTGGTTTGTTGTAGTCTACTTTTTTCAGGTAAGAGATGAGCTCCACAGCCGGCTGCCTCACCATCACACACGTTTCATTAAACGTTTTTATCTGTTAACAGAAAACAGCGTGATTAGTGGTCTCCTCAAACTGTGATGAGCTCAGAGAAAGCATGAGTCACCTGTTTTGATGAGAAAAGTTTTCACTTCATTTTCTGGCAATTCCATTTGAATTTAAGCAAACTACATACACACACAGTTAACAGCACAATAAGAAAAAAAAATCATCAACAGCACATAATTATTAATATTACCTGCATCTGCAAACGTGGTGGAAGTCCATGAGGGAAGAGTGTGTGGGTTTGTGCAGCTGAAATAGTGTAATATTGACCAGTGTGCAATTCTGTATGACACATCTGTGTGGAAAGACAAAAACATGAGGAAGAATTATCAAGGACAAGAAAGGCATCAGACTACATATTTATAACCATTTAATGTAAAAAATTGTGAAGAGCTTTTAGCAGCAAAGAGTTCTGACTTGAGCATTTACACTCTTGGTACTTTTTCCATACCGGGTCATTCTCTGAAGTCCGGAATACTGAAAACTGACTAGGCACATATGGATCTGTCGCCACGGCAACCCCCTGCTGACCATAACCACTGACATGAAGTGACCGCACCTGTGACACCTAGAAAAAAATATTATTAATTAAACAACACAAACCCCTACTGCCTTTATAGTGCACTGTATGAATAATGAAATTGTGGGTTGGTCTGAAATTAGATTCCAAGTATGTTGATGTTGGCCAAATAATTCTGCTAACTGCTAACATGCTAATTGTGCATGCGAGTAAACGTGAGCAAATTACCACAGGACCCCATGTATATTTTAATCGCACCTCAAGAGGGCTTTAGATATATTATGCACATTTCAGACACTACTTCTGTGTACAGAAACTTAGTCTCCACCAAGTTTCTGAAATCATACATTTAAAAACTGAGGAAGAGGTAAGGTTTGCTTACTGTGAGACGCAACCGATGGTAAAGTCTTGGTATGTTCATGTTCTGTTTGGAAATCACACAAAATCTTTCACTTTTTAAACCATTGTACAAAGCACAAAGACAAACAGGTCTATTTATAAAGCTCGTGTAACTGTATATGTACATTTAATTGACCATTCTGGCCATAAGATGTCATTTGTAATGTTATTAATTATTCTGTACTGCAGCAGTGTGTCCCCCAAACGTATCAGTTCACAGCTGTGTATTCTGTATAATGTCCTCTCACCCCATTACCAGCAGGATAAAAGGTCTATCTATGAACATAGATCTATGAATCTATTTACTTACTCCCATCCTTCATCTTCACCCATCCCTCCATTGCTTGCCTGTAGCTCAAAAGCCCCACCACCCAATGAGATTGGATTGGTTCTTTAGATTTATGACATAAGAAATACTAAATATCTGAAATGGCCTGTTTGAGACTGCCTTTGTCACTGATGGCATATGTAGCTCAGATGTCTTACTAAAATACAAATCAAATACACCATGTAATAATGTTCCCCCCCCCCCCCCCCCCCCCCCCACTGTATATGGCCTTTAAAACAGCTGCTCTCGCAGTGTTTTTAAAATAACGCCGATTAGAATTCCTCATTAAATGAAAGCACCAGGGAGCAGCTCTTGAAAAATATTGAGCTAATTAAGCACAGTCTCTTCTTCAAAAGCGTTCCCAGTGCAGTTCTCTAAGAAATAAAGACAATACTGTAATAGTTTCAGTGTAATATGTATGCGGTAAATGGAGGACTTAATGTAACCTTCACACATTCACTCACTGCAAAGGCATGGAGGGGATAAAACGTCTAAAACAGTTCCAAAATAAGCCCTACTCACCGCATTCAAAATGTAAAAAAAAACAGCGTTCAAACACAAAGAGAAAAAGTTCTGCGTTTAATAATAATAATACAGAAAAATGAATATAACAAATAATTAATTCCTCTCATGCGCCGCCATCAGCGTTTGGAACCCATGTCTCTGACGCCACATCCAAGCTCGGGCAGGAGAATAATACAAAATAAAAGTTCGAGAGATATTACATATATGTACATGAATAATCACTAGCTAAAACTGTAATATAATAATAATAATAATAATAATAATAATAATAATAATAATAATAATAATAATAATAATAACTGGCTTTTACAGTACCCATCAAATTTGTGTACACATCATCTCATTATTAATTGGTTAAATTGTCTCAAACACATTAAGAAGGCCAGCAGTTCTACAAATTTATTCTTGATGAGGCCACAGTGGTTCACTGAAAACCATTCCATGTTCACCTCATGAAGCTGAGTGAGAGAAGGGAGAGAGTGTGCAAAGCTGTCATCAGAGTAAAAGGTGGCTACTTTGAAGAACCTAAAGTATAAAACATATTCTTGTTTGTTTAACACTTTGTTGTTTTTGTCCATATGTGTTCCTTCATAGTTGTAATGTCTTCCATATTCATCTACAATGTAGAAAATAATAAAAACAAAGAAAAAACATTGAATGAGAAGATTTTTGACCGGTACTGTACATACATAATATGTGAAAAATGGGCCAAAACAAAGGAAACCCTCACTGAGTGGGTGTGTCCAAATTTTGATTGGTACTATAAATCATAACAAAATTATTACAATTATTTTTTAATGTTTATATTTATTATTTATTATTTCCACTTTGTTTTTCCAATTTTTTTTTTTGACATCTACATAAATGTGTTTTTAGATAATAATTTTAAAACACTTTTAATCAATTAATTTTTCTATTACCACTTTATCCTGTTTATCACGTTTAAGGTGGGTCTGGAACTTACTTGGAACCTTTGGGCAAAATGTAGGGACATACCCCATATGGGGCAGTTTCAAAACAGAAAAGAACATCATTATTCTTTGGCCAATTTCTACTATGTTGGATAACTAAAATAATTTATATTATTATTAATTAATTCACTCATTCATTTTCTGTAACCGCTTAATCCTGTTCAGGGTCTGAGTCTGAAGCTTAACTGGAATCATTGAGCACAAGGTAGCATTACAAGGTCATTCACACACTCATAACTGTAAAACCTTTTTGAACCATGGAAGGAAACTGGAGCAGACACAGTAAGAACACACCAAACTCCTTACAATGATCTAAGGTATTGTTTGAACCCACAACCCTAGTATCTTGGAGCTGTGTTGTAGTGACACACCCTGTTGCACCACCATACCACACTAGTGTGGTAGTGTTGTTGTTGTTTAGTCCATACACCCAGTTGCTTTTGTATAAGAGCATTAACCAATGAAGACATCCAAAGAAAACGTGGTACAGGGGCATGTTTACCACTGGGTCACGTCATCTTTTCTCTTTAATTGTACTTTTTAACCATTTTGGAAGTGAAGATACTAATTGTTGCAGTTTTGCAAGTGGAAATTCTGTCCATTCTTCCTCTGTACAAATCTGATCTCCTCAACAGTTTTTGGTTGCTGTTGTCTAATTCTCATCTTCATGATGTGCCATATACTTTCAACAATACTTGTTTTTTTACAGGTGACAGATCAGGACTGCAGACAGGCCAGTGAAACATATGTATACTATGTCTACAAAACCATGCTGCTGTAATGTGTGCAGAATAAGTCTTTATATTATACGGTGGCGCAGCAGGTAGTGTCGCAGTCACACAGCTCCAAGGACCTGGAGGTTGTGGGTTTGATTCCCGGGTGACTGTCTGTGAGGAGTGTGGTGTGTTCTCCCTGTGTGCGCGTGGGTGTCCTCCAGGTGCTCCGGTTTCCTCCCACAGTCCAAAAACACACGTTAGTAGGTGGATTGGCGACTCAAAACTGTCCGTAGGTGTGAGTGTGTGAGTGAATGTGTGTGTTGCCCTGTGAAGGACTGGCGCCCCCTCCAGGGTGTATTCCCGCCTTGCGCCCAATGATACCAGGTAGGCTCTGGACCCACCGCGACCCTGAACTGGATAAGTGGTTAAAGTAGATATTGAGTTCCTGGAAAAAGATGTCACCCTGATGGCAGCATATGTTTCTCCAATATACAAACCTCTGCATTCCTGGGGAGCAGATCATCTGATGTATCCCCATGCCACTACATATGCGGATTTCTGTACTTTTTGTTAGTGAAGTCTGGATGATATTATTTTCATCTTTAGCACTATATAGGAGGTTTCCACTGTTTTTTAGGCCTTCTTAGATGACTTTGGGCCCTGAGAACATGCTGTTGTTGTTGTTTTTTCACAGTAATAATATATGGTTTTGTCTTTGCATTATACAGTTTCAAATTGCATTTCTTAATGCAGTAACAGACTGTTTTAACTGACAATGATTTTCCAAATTACTCCCAAGCACACGCATCTCTCAAACAGCCCAATGGCTTGATAGTCATGCACATCCATCAGTGATTTGCACTCTTGGCCATTATGCACTGAGATATCCCCAACTCCCTGAACCTAATTTTGCTTTAAAATGGTGCCACATTTGTAAAGAATGTGCATTTGTGGGATGAGCAGTAGAGCTGAGTATGTGGGTTGCGCCCATAAAAAATTTGCCAAATCCTCTCTGCCAAAGTCAAACAGCTTATTCTGCCATTGACTCATTTGGTGTTTGGTGACTGGATGATTGAGGTTTGAAGAAACAATAGATATTGGCAATTTAACAGTTAATTAATTTAAGAAACATAAACAATATCTTCACAGTCTGGGACATGCTCCTTACAAATGTGGCACCATTATAAAGGGAAATTAACAGGCTTTCCAACAATATAAGATTTATTGCCAAGAATCATTGTTACAACAAAGAAATAATCTACCAAACATAAGGGTTTGAAACACTGAAAATGTTTTCTTTGTATTTTATTACTTAAATAAATGTTCCAGCAGTTTTTATTGCATTTTTACATACTGTCCCAACATTTCTGGACATGGAGTTTCTACAAAAGCTGCAGTAAATGAATGAAATTTTGGGAAAAAGAATGAATAATAAACAAATATAAAAGTGGTGACCCAGAAATGTGTTAATGTATCATAGTCCTACAATGTTTTCTAAGTTTAGGGATAACTTCCTCAATATTGTATGAGGGAAAAAAGGATTTAAAATATGAATGAAGGCCTGTAGGTTCAAAAAGTAAGGGAATATAAAATGGATGAAATCTTAAGTGCACTTTTGGTCTTTAGCCTGAATTTCAAAAGAAAACTTGTTTTTTTGTGTGTGGGTTTAGCTGTATAACTGTATGGCTGTGTTCTGTTGTTCATTAGCTGTACGTTGTGAAAGCTTACAGTGAAATGGCAGATGAATTAATACTTTTCCAGTTTCAACATGTAAATAGTGGCCTACACTATATTTACTTGTTTGTTTATTATTAACAAATCTTTCTCTCTCTCTCTCTCTCTCAGTGGTTTGTGCAGGAGGGTGGGTGTAATTGTGTCTCTTCTGGTCACTTGCAGTACTGCACTTACTTTAGATAACATTACAGCGTGCTATGAATGTGTACGTATCTATTGCTCCCTCCATCATCGATATATCTACCCGTTCATTCAGTACATGCCTCCACTCCTCAGTTCCTGTTGCAACACTGCTATGCTTTATACCCCGCTGGCCGACTCTTGGTATTGGGCATGATGAGCGCAGGCTCATGTACAGCTTCTCTTATGCATCCAATACTATGGAGATGTATACCCAAGTGGGTGTAATTTAAACTAGATGAATATGAAAATCTGTATGAGAGTACACTGTGTTTTTTAGACGTAAAAGAACTGCGCCAGAGCACCGGAGGAGGAGGAGAAGAAAGAAGGAGGAGGAGAAGAAGGTGGAGGTGGAGGGGGTGGAGGAGATATAATAAAAAAGAAAAACAAGGAGGGGGAACTCGAGTGAGTGTCTTCTACTCGGCTCCATCATTCGCAACATCCTTTAATTTCTGTTATATCTACTAAGCATCTCCGAGTATTATTCCCTTTTTAATCTCTTTTGGTCTATTTTTTGCTTCTCTGTTGGGGTAAGTCGTTTGCTAATGTGTACGAAAGAGTGGAGAATTATTAGCGCTATTATTGCTGTTATTCGGACTGTTATTACTATTACTACGCTTCGAGCAGCCTCAGTAAACAACTGATGTAATACGAAACACTCATAAGGGCTGTGCTGGGGCCTTGAAAATACAAGGTTAACAGTGGATTTATTTATTCTAAACACCATTTAGCTAAACGTTCGATGTTTGTTTAGAGTAAGTAGCTGTTAACTGTTTTGAACTATGATAAAGATACGATTTGACATCAGTACTTTCTTAAACGCGAAGCTTATTTTTCGATTTTTTCGTTCCACCTTAAGTGGTGCAGCAGTTACGTTCTTGTGCTTTGGGCGCCAGAATGTAACTACTGCCCCGTTTAAGGTGGAGCGGGAAATTCGAAAAAACAAGTCAAGCCGAACACGTAAAACAGCTGTTTTCTGTACACTTCAAAGCTGGATTAAGCTCAGCATTAGATTTCACGCGGTTCCATATGTGTATTAAATTTTATTCTATTGTAAAATTCTTGTAATAAGCTTAGAATTTATCAACCCCATATTTTAAAAGCCCGTTTCTTTCATTTTTTTCCCTTATATGCTCTAGTTTATTCTATTTTCGGAGCTTTTGGCTTATATCTAGGTCATAGAAAAAAACTGAGCGATTGTTTCTTCACTTCGTCAAAAGGGAAAACGACCACTTGAGACAGCCACGAAAGAGTCTTTTTCACATTGGATGTATTAAAATTGTTCATACTTTACAGTAAAATCTTAGTATAGACATTACAGTGCTCATGAGTCATCGATTTAAAATCAGATATCTGACACGTGACTCATTTTAAACTCTAGTTGGACTCAAAAAACCCCATTGGGTTATGCTGCCAGTGCTGGGGTAACCAACATGTAACTGAAATCTAGTAATTTAAAGAGGAAGTCCATACAATTTACAAGATCTGTATAACTAAACAGCTCAGAAGTAAACAGTTATCCACATTATTGTGTTCTATTTGAGAGAAATTTGCACAAATCACAGTTGTTCACTGTGGTGGTGAGTTGAACCAGACGTCAGAGTAGTGCAGTGGCACTGAAACGTGTGCCTAAATTTCTTACTGATTTTGTGGAGGGCTGAGGTTTGAAAAGACAAAAATCGACCCCACAGCAGATGTAGAGTTCCATAAATTGTTTCCACCTTAAAGATACGTCATACAAAAGTGGTTTGATAGACTTTCAACTGGAAAGCCTCCATCTAGAGACTACTCCAGTAATATGTGTAAGACATGTGTAGGCATATTGACATGAAAAAATGCAGCAATGGTTTTGATTTAACCGTGTGACTCTTTAAATATATATGCAATCTCTTTGGAAGCCATTTTGGATTTTAAGCTACAACCACATATCAATGTAGCTTAAAACTATGTAATGGTGACATTGTGTTGTTGTTGTTGTAGTTTTGTAAATGTTCATAAATCTTGCTTTTCTTATCATTGCACAGAAATACAATTATATAAAGACTATGCATTTAACCCGTCAGTGGCTGTTAACACACCTACACACACTACTGTCTAGGAGCAGTAAACACACACACACCCAAAGCGGTGAACAGCCACATCCTCCACAAGGTCATTTCTGCCGTGAATGTTGAGGGGGAGAAAATACTGTTTCTTCACTTCCCGTGCCCCCATCTTGTAGACACCCGCTGATCCAAAAAAACTTTTCTTGTTCCCCTTTGCTACAGTAAGAGTCTTTTACACTTCTCAGAAGGTTTTACGCTAGATTTTGTTTAAATGAGGACATGTCTTTGAAGATTTGTAGGCAATCTTCCAGATGTGCATTATTAAGTTGAGGTACAGATGTTGGGTGATTAGTTCTGGATATCAGCTCATCCCAGATTTGACTGGATGAAGCTCCATCACTCCAGAAAACTCAGTTCTACTGCTCCATAGTTTTGTGCCAATCTGATAAACCTAGTGTTGGGCATGATGTCCTCAGGCTTAAGTGCAGTTGCTCCAGAAACCTGTTTCATTTTGTGTTTTTCTATGGCTTGCCTATACACATTTCTTGAACACCTAGGTCAAACATTATATTACAAGAAGTGTCTCCAAATATGTGGAAATACAATATATTTTCGATTTATCCAGTGCACCCTCTGTAGACAGTAGTTCTGGCAGTTGGTATTTTAAGACATAAAACAACATTAATCCAAAGGGGATGGTAGGTTTCTTCCACAAAAATTAGCTACTGAAAAGGGGGGGAAAATTAAGGTGAGATTAAAGAAGGGGAGTTCAGAAAAAGATTAGTGAAGATGAAGAGGTGAAGGTGGAGAAGGGGCGAAACAGTGACTTGAACTGGCTCAAGGAAAGATGCTAGACATTTACTTTAAAGTGCACAGATTGTGGGAAAAACATGAAATAAATTGGAATGCTCTTGAGACGCACATAAGCCATGCTCAATGCCAAATGTCCACAAGAAGTGTTAAAGCCAATACTCGGTGTTCAATCAGTGGTGCTCATTTCAGAACTTTAGTACCTGACATATTTAATACCGTTGTGGCTGCTGTCAGATTTTCACAGCAATGTTTTAACATCTACCCTTCCTAGAAAAGTATAAGCAGTTACTGCTGCAATAAGGGAATCAGCTCCAGCTAAACCCATAGGAGCTTCATCAAGTCAGAGAATGTGTTGTGCAACTAGAACTACCCATTTCATTTTATACTTTCTATGGAGATTATATAAACTCTATATGAGGACATATAGTGTATAAATATTCAGTGTTATCTGCAACGTGAAATAGGAGGTGTTTGTGAAGTGGGTGAAACAGATGGAGAGAGAGGGAGGAGGAAGGAGGGAGTTTTTTGGAAGGGTAAGCAAAGCAAAGTTATGGAAAGAACTTTAGAGGGAAGAGGTAGAAGTAAAATGAGTGATTGTGGTATACTTTGAAAAGTAGGCGTCGGTCCCAGGGAGAGGGGGGAAAAGGCCCTCAAATATCCTTTCCACTTTGCTCTCGAGCTGAGCTACTAATAGCCACAGTACACACACACACACACACAGACACAGGCGTGCTGTTCGTTCTGCTTTCCCCGGGCCATTTTTCTCTCCACTGTTCCTTTGGGATTATTTTTATAGCACCAAATTCTAAATGGGTACTATGAATGTTATACTCTATACAGCAAATGCCTTTGAACATTGAGCTTACATTTAAAACACTCACTGAAGCTGGAGGTGGACATGACAATACCATATAGTTTGAATCTTTGAGAACATTTAAAGGACACTGAACTGCTGCAAAGTTCTGTTAGAAATGAAGGGTTCCAAAGGGGCAGAGATCACGACAGTTTCTTCCAGGAACCCTTTACATTAAATAGTGATGATGGAGTACGGTTATTACACGCTTTATAATGTGGCATAATAAAATACAAGTTTGTCTTTTCAAGGTTGTCATTTAATAATAAAAATGATTATGATGACTTTGTCACTGTCTAAAATATGATTATTTTTATTCTACATAATGTCCTTGAATCAGGCAACATTAATGACCCAGAATTATTTACATTACAATAAAAGTAAAGAAGGATCTTGTCTTCTCTTGTAAAGCTGCCATTTTTCAAATATATTACTTTTTGTCAGATAGCAAACATATAGATATAATAGCAGTACTAATGTAATAACAGTAATATAGTAAATGAACAGAATGAATCAGTAAATCAAGTGCTACCCCTTTTTTGAATAAGCCCCTTGGTAAATTTCCCTAAACAGTTTCCTAGTAAAGCTGCCCCAAACTTATGTGTTTCTGAGCTGTCCAAAAAGCAGGTGCTTTCCCATCCGGGCTGAGCTCATTTCTGTGGAAGACTCTGAGTGATGACCTCAGAGCATTAACTTGCACAGGAGACCCATAAAAATACAGCAGTCGACCTCCAGCTTGAGGGGAAAAGCACATTCAAACAGCACAGGACACACTATCTCAGTTACCGTTAGATTCAAGGCTTTCTCAGGCTCAGGATGGATGGGAGTAACATAACATTGCAGTACTCAAATAGATTTGCTTAAATTTAAGGGTATATTTAAATTTTCCTGGTTTGGGAAAAAAGCTGGAATTTTACAGCTACCAAGACGGTGTTTAACGTAATTTTATGTATTAAAATGTAAATTACCAACACTTTTATAACATTCCCACCAAGAGTTAAACATGGTCACCCTGGCTGAATGAAAAATGTGTCAGGACCCCTTACAATTACCAATTACAATATACCCTCTATAGAAAAGCATGAATTGAAATGAAATGGGATGCTTCAGAGATGCACCAAATAAGTCTGAGGACACTATGTAAAGGCAAGTGTCAGCTAGAGTGGTTTAAAGTCCCCAGCACTGGGCAGTGGATCAGCAGGACTGTCTTCTTTGGAGGGATCAAGCTCCATCTAATTTCTTTGTGATGAGACCTAATCTTGTGATTAAGTGAGGCTAAACTTCGATAAGCTTGGTATCTGTTATATGCTAATGTGCTTTGATCGTTCTTTCTCATCATTTCATTTCCCATAGGTCAAGGATATAATGAGAGAAGGCAACACTGAATTGGAGACATTATTTCATATCTTCGGAAAGCATTCTTAATACTTGGAACTATCATCCGATAAACATTTAATAGTTGCCTCAGACCTGCCTGTTTGCATTTGTACTGAAAACCAAATGGATGGGAAAAGGAAATGTGATTTACCTACACCGACACAAGAGAAAGAAGGGGAGAATGAGAAGAAAACAAAAAAAAGGAAGAGCAAAGCAGAAGAAGTGAACACCTCCTCTAAAGAACCCGAATGCCAAAATCAAGATCTGAAAGAAGAAGACAATACAGAATCTAATTTGAAAATCAAGATGGAACTTGGAACTAAACGAACAAAGAAGCCTCCCAAAAGCCTTGAGAACTTTATTTGTCGTCCAATTATACGAGTGTCTCAGAAAGCTGGACCTGAAACAGGGGATGGAACAAGGGCTAAAAGCAAAGGCTCTTCACAGACACATCAACTTTCCAAGAACAAATGCCACAAGGCACCAAAAACATGCTCATCTACAAGTACAAATCAAACACAATCAGCACAATCTCCTTCATCTGTTACGTTGGATTCAGATTTCCCAAATATCGTGGCAGCTAAGAAGGTAAGAATCATCTTATATTGAACTGTAAAAACAATTGCAGGTAAACAATAAAGATAAACTACAGAGTCATTAAGGGCATCTCTTTCTTGGTTTTTCTAATTATTGGTAGTTATATGTTAAGGGACATATTATTACTGGCACTAATTTAATAAAACCACCTGTCTTATAGGATCTTCCAAAACAAACTAAAGAGAAGACAGATTTAAAATCAGAGTTAACACTAGAGGAACCTCTCAAAGCTCAGCCACAATCATTGAGCAAACAGTCCATTCTTCACAGGATGACTCCAAATACTCCTCCTAAGCAGACAACCTCCCACACAAATGCTTCTATATCTCCTACACCATCACAACAATACTGCAGTACACAAGAGGGCATCAAAGTTCTTAATGAGAGCCTTATACAGCAAACTAAGTCCCTTTCAAACTGCAGCCAAGGAAGTCCAAGTGAAACCAAGGAGAAACCCTGTAAAAGAAACTTAGTGCTCCCTAAAAAAACATGCAAGCTTAAAAAAAAAGTTTCAAAACACACTGACAGTAATTCAGAAATTAATTTAAATGTAAATGCAAATAAAAAAGAAGATGAAAATTGTGTGGTCAATTCAGGACACCTCCAGACCAGTGATACAAGTAATTCCAGGGCAAGTAAACATAACAATAGCCAAAAGGTTTGCATACAATGGCAAACTCATCATGTAAATGACCAGCCTGAATATCTCCCGTCTGTCCAGGAAGATGGTTCCTCATCCCCATGTAAGTGTACTACCAACAACTTGTCAGAAACTAGCAATGGGATTATAGGACAGAACGAAATGCCGGACCTAAGTCGGACTTTGGAAATGACCGGGAAGTCATGCCAAGCATTTCCTGATCTTGAGCAACAGAAGGATACACGCTTGGAAGAATCACTTGAAGATGAACATGGAAAGAGAATCAAGGATTGTCCAAACCAAGAGGATATGAAATTGCATTGTTTATCAGGTTCATCAAAAATCACCCAAATACCTTTTCATCCAGCAAATTCCTCAACAAATGGGTCTGCTTCACATAAAAAGAAGGACAAAAAATCCTCACAGAAACAAAAGTTTAGGAATCTTCACAGTAGCAAAATGTCCAACATAACTAATGGGAATAACCATGGTCCAACAGAACTGCAGGATAACTCACAGAATGATACTCCAAATACACTCTTCCCTGTTCAATGTGAGCAAAAAATACTGGGACAGCTTCCCAAATCAAATCAATCCAAAGATTTACCTTCCTCAGAAGCATCCCCTAAAAACCTCCAGGCTAGAAAAAGGGGTCGCCCTAAAGTAAACAAGCTGGAAGTACCTTCACAGGGAAGCAATTTGTCACTGTCAGTGACAAAATATTCTGATAATAAAGGACCAGATCCAGAACCGGTCAAACAACCAGGGTCTCTTAGGGCTAGAAAACGAGGACGCCCCAAAAGGTCTTTTTCAACTCAGCCAGTGTCAACCTTAAAGAAACAAGTCACAGGAGACCAGCATGCAACATCTGAAGACAAGATGAGAGACTCTCAACAAAAGAGCCACAGAAGCAATAGGGTCATTATGAAAACGATCATTCGAAAGATAAATAAGATGAAAATGAAGAGGAGAGATCAAGTGCTCACACAAATCCTTCTGGGACAGAAGCAGCGTGATAGTATAGACCTTCCACAGGAAAGAAGTGGAGTAGAGTCGTGCAGTCCAGCCTCTCCAGCTACACATTCTTTGTCCTCCCTAGTAACATCTTTTGGAGGCAAGCTCGGTCCTCAGATTAATGTCAGCAAAAGAGGCACCATTTACATGGGAAAGAGGAGAGGTCGCAAACCAAAATGTGAAAAAGACTTCAACCAAATTCTCTCCCCAAATTATCACCAAATGTCGGCAGATACTGCTAATTCATACACTATGAACCAATTGTTAGAGTCCCAAAATAATCCCAGCAGCCTCAAAAAAAGTACTTCTTCATGCCCTGGCAGGAGTTCCCTGCTGAATACCCAGAAAGCCAAAGCAACCTCCTTTATACAGCTCAGTGAACTACAAAAGGTTCGCTCAGAAACAGTGTTCTCGTCCAACATTGGTGTGGGAGTTAATGATAGCAGCACATTAGACAGAAGAGACAGGGAAACAAATGGCAGGTTGGCGGCAAGCTCTGGATTTTCCTCAACATTGGCGACAGGTCCAGTATTCACAATGTCTGGCCTTCAAGGGAATAATTCCCTTAAAGGAAAATCAAAAGCTCTTTCTTCCTTTTCTTCAGAGCATGTCTCGTCTACTCATTTGTCTGTAGGCTCTGGTCGGACCCAAGATTCCAATGGGACACATATTGCCAAACCCCCAATTTCATTCACAAGCCAAGATGCACACAAGTTTAAGTGCCATAGAAGAGGGCATCACTGCCTAAGTCATGACAAGCTTAGGAGGCATAAATGCAAGAAGAAGTACATGCAACTCAGGGCCAAAAGGCAAGACCCAGACCTTCTTGCCGAGGTTGAAGATCTAGTTGTCAGGCTTAAGGAGATCCATATTGTGCACCACATCACTCGAAAAAGGACTGAAAATGATGGTAGCACTGTTGGAAGAAAAGGAGTGAAGAGCAAAACCCAAACTCATGATCCCCAGTGCCTACAAGATAAAGTGCATCCTCCAACCATGTTTCAAATTAACTTAAGTGGATATTACTCACCCCACTCTACCTTATCCTGTGACCCTCTTCATTATGTTAGAATGGCAAATATGAGGAAGAAGCATAGCTGCTCTTCTGAGCCAAATGAACATATTGTTACACACTTCCCTGTCGTGCACAAGCTTGGGTACCCAGTCTCAGGTGGTGGGTTTTTCCACCCATCTTACAAAGTACCATTCACGACCACCTCACTTGGTTTTGGACTTTATCGAGGATACCCATCTGCTACACCATTATATCCATCCTCCTTTCCATCATCATATATGCATCACTACCCTAAAAATCCCATTATAAGCCCATCTAAGTTCCACAAGAAGAAAGCCAAGATCCCAAAACAAGACTCTACAGGACACTGGGGAAGAAAATCATTCGGGACGTCGTACCCCAGGATGACCCCTAACGTTTGTGACTGTTTCAGTAGACAATGTTGGCAACGGGAGAAGGCCAGAGAAGGAAGGGATGAACATGGCAGAAAGAAAGTAAGAGAGCAGGATATTGAGTGGGTTCTTCGGCATAATAAACTTCCAAAGGACAGTAAAAATGCAAGGGACTGTCCTTCATCATTTGCTGTGTTCTCAAAGCTACCGAACAAAGACAAGAGCTTTCCATCAAATCTAAGACAGAGGGCAGAAGTAAGATGGTCGGAGCATCAGCCACCTTGGCGATGTTTAGGGGGTTTTGAATCAGAGCTTGGCAACAGAAGCTTAAACAAAGAATTAAATTCAAATGACCTTGAGGACACTCTGGAAGAGCCTGAGAGTGATGAGGAGATTGCAACACCTCAGCAATCAAGTAGGACACATTCTTTTCTGAAGCAGCCTAAACTTTTCAGTCAGAGAAAGATCAGAAAGGGTAATGGATTCGCCAGTGCCTCAGTGATGATAAGGGATCAAGATGGGAAATTCGTACAGGATTTTTCTTCTTTACTAGACAAGAGAGCAGGTAAGTAATTTACTTTGTTGCTTATACTAAAATATGGCCAGTTTGAATTATTAGTATTATATTTTTAAAGAACTCTTCAGCCTTTGTTCCTAAGGTTGAACTGTGGAACTAATAAGATTCTGTAAATGCTAAGAAACTTGCTCATGGGATTGAAAAGCTCAAGTAGGGAGTAAGGGTGGAATGTAAAGTGTACCTAATACAACCACACCAGAAGTCGTAACTAGTCTTTGTTTCTTTTCAGGTATATTTCTCCAATCCAGTATTTGGAGAGTAGTCATTTCAAACATAAAATATTGTCCTTCAGGGTCGTGTTTCAAATAAAATCTTGTTATTGAGCAGATTGTTAATGTCCTTGTAAGTTTAAATCAGAGTAGTTCCCCCTCATTTTTAACTGATTACATAAGCAGTCAGATAGTGGTCTACATTTTTAGCTTCTTGTGTAATTACTACAACAGATTCTATTTCCCAGGCAAGTTAATACTGAGGTGTAAGCTTGAAAATCACTGTTTATATATGAACTGTTGCACATTCACTGTGTTATTTTGTGTTCTGGCGCTCATGTTATTGTTGTTAACTTTACGTAACACTGTTGGCTGGAGTACATAATCCTTTTGCTCTTGAATGGGTATGAAGTGTTGGTTCAGTGCAAATGCATACAGAAGTAGTGCTGGTTTGTTAAAGAGTCCAACTGTTTTATAACAGTTGTGTAGTTCAGACTGCCTGTTGCAGTTGCTTATAGTAAATCTAAATCTTACAACACCAGGTATTAGGTAAAGAAGGATTTTGCTGCCCATAAAAATGCCTAATATGGTGCTTTCAGATAATATTAACATAACACTCAACCTCATGTAATTTTAGAAACTTTGAGCAGGACTGTACGATTAGTTTGGCTTATCACTGCTCATATTAACAGTTGGTTAATAAAAACATAAAGCTAAACATGTGTGTTGTGGGCAGGACTGTGGATCCTGACTGCCCATAACCCTGCTTCAGATCACTGTCTGTGAGGTTTGTTCTCCCCATATCTAAGTGGGTTTCATCCAGGTGCTCCAGTTTCTTCCCACTGTAGAAACACAAAAAACACAAGTTGTTAGGTGGATTGGATTTGTCAATATGTGTGAGTGAATGTGAGAGTGTGTGTGGTGCCCTGTGAAGGACTGTCACTCCATCCAGGGTGTGTTCTTGCCGTGTGATGAATGATTCTTTGTAGTTTCAGTAGCCATTGTTAACAGAGATGCTGGATCAGCTGCATATGAGCCTAAGATTGTCATCCTCAAACCCAAGTGTGGGTACAAAGTTCCCCAGCTTTGGGCTGTGGAGCAATAGAACTGTGTTGTTTACCATCATGGAGCAATACATTGAATGATGATTTATGTTACAAACCTTCACAGAAGTGTTCCAGCATTTAGTATGAAGCATTTCCAAAAGAGTGGAAGCCGTCACTGAAGTAAAACGGGAACAAACCTCAGATTAATACCCTTCATTTAAGAAGATGAATCAGATGGTGAAAACTCTATCGGGTTACACCTCAGTTATTCTCAGTTATTCCGAATGCGTTAGACATATTTTTTGTGGTCAAATCTTTTCCTATAACCACATTTCCTTTTTCTTTATGATGATGTGCTTTTTCTGTTTTCTGCTTGCCAAGGAATGTCCATTTAAAGCCTTGCCATAGAGACACAGAGGCAATGTGTTTGTGTTGGACACGTAGAATGAGGAAAGAAGAGGCATTTAGCACAGGGAGGGAAGTGTGGTTAGGTTGGGGTTTTTTTTTTAAAGTGGAGATTTGTTTAGCATGGAAATATCCAAGTTATATTTCAGCAGTGATTGACTGAGAAGGGCTCCATCATAGAAAAGTTTGAAATTAAAGGAGATGCTCTGCAGCAGCTACACATGAGTCTAAGCAAACCATTCTCAATGCAAAGATTCGGTCAGATGTGTATAAAGCCTCTAGCAATAGGAAGTTGAGAAGTGGCACTGCATTCCCTGTGGTGGATAATTTAAGATCTAGGTGTTGATTTTCAGGCTAACCCATTAGCTGCCATATTCGACATTTCAGACAGCAAAGCATTAAAAAGTCATAAAACTGTTATTGTGTTTACAACCCTATTTGCTTGTAGAAGGATTCTACTACATTGGAAATCGAAACATCCTCCTTAAGCTTCTATTTGGCTTAGTGATCTGTTACAACTTCTACAGCTAGAGAAAATCAAACATTCACTTAGGGGCTCTAGGAAGAAATTTTTCTCCATCTGGGAGCCAGTTCTTGCGTATTTGGACGAACTCAAATTTCTACCGGATGCTGTTTAATTTATTTAAAATCATGATCCATTTAGACATCCTACATCTGCATAATACATTTTTATTTATTCATTTATTTTTTATTTTTTTATTAATTTTCCCCCTCTGCATATCTTATGTTATGTTTGAATATATTTGTATTTATGTACGTGTACATATGGGCACATTTACGAATTTGTACTTGATCTGGATATTTATGACCTCTCCTAATTAATTATAAAATTTTAGATTATTTTATTTTATTTTAAATTAATTCTATTTTGGTTATTTTGTAGGGAGCATGAGGGAGGGAAGAGGTGGGAGTGCTATGAATATGTATACATTAAAAATTGGAAATTGCTCCATTGTTAAAATTTGACTTATACTGTTATACATTTCCATATATATATATATATATATAAACAGGGTGGGCCATTTATATGGATACACCTTAATAAAATGGGAATGGTTGGTGATATTAACTTCCTGTTTGTGGCACATTAGTATATGGAGGGGGGGGGGGGACTTTTCAAGAAACTACGGATATTGGAAGCCTGTGCTACCATTTCTCCTGCGGTGTTGCTATCAGTGTGTGAAGAGTGGGAGAAGAGGGTTGCATTGACAATCCAACACAATGAGCAGCACTTTGAACACATTTTATAAGTGGTCAGAAACTTGTAAATAACTCATGAAAGAATAAAGCACACCATTGTTTTTCTTGTGAAATTCCCAATGAGTTTGATGTGTCACATGACCCTCTTCCCATTGAAAAAACAAAAGTTGGATCCAAAATGGCCAACTTCAAAATGGCCACCATGGTCACCACCCACCATGAAAAGTTTCCCCCCTCCCATATACTAATGTGCCACAAACAGGACGTTAATATCACCAACCATTCCCATTTTATTAAGGTGTATCCATATAAATGGCCCACCCTGTAGATTTAAACGATCTAGAACCAATCATCCAACATAGTTTCTGTTTTAGTGCTAACAGCCTCCTAAAAAGTTGAGACCATGCAGGCGAATATAAAACGTCTAAACAGAACACCAACGTCAAAGTCTTTACAAGCAAAGATGGGGCTTGGTCAAACTCTTTGTGCTACATGTCATGAGAGAATTGTCAAAGAGTTATGCTTCTGTGATAAATACAGCCACTTAGGCTTTGGAGTACTTCCGAATATGGTTGTCACTTAATACAGTCCACCACTGCAATAAGAAATGCAACTTTAATCACTTTTACGCAAGGAAAATACTGTATGTCACTGCTATGTAGAAAAGCTGTTCAGTTTTCTGAATCTGAGTTCATCTTTTATGGTCAGAAGGACAATGGAAATGTTTGCTGTATTAAGACCAAATTTGAGCTTGTTTTTCCGAAAAAAAGCCCCCATTGATTTCTCTGTGTCAAAGTTAAAGGGATTATGCGTAATGTTATCAGCAATATGCACAAAAGTCAGAATCTGGTTTTGATGGCATTGATGGCTTGCATGTGTTTTAAGGTACCATTGATGGTGCATATCAGGATTTTAGCAAGACATATGCTGGTGTCCTTTCCTGGGAAGCACAGGGTTATTTCAGCAGTACAATGCCAGGCCTCATTCTGTATGTGTTATAACCGTGTGGCTTCATAGACAAGAGAACTGCTGAGAACTGGACAATGATGACCATGAACTTTGGAGAAATTTTAGCCTTGTATCAAGCATGAGTTTGCAAAATACCTCTTGTAATACTGCAACATTTAGTGTGCTTATTTTTCAGATCATTAAAAAGTGATGGAAAGGTGAGGTAACAGTGGTGAACACTGCTCTCACCCAAATGTTTTGTTTCAGGCATCAAAATTTGATTATGTTTATAAAATGCAGTCAACATGCTCAGTCAAATCTTTGGAAATCCGTTCTTTCTTTGTGTTATTGTCAGTTAAACAGAAGTTGAAGAGCCCTAACTCTTAGGAGAGTACAGTGCAGGAGCACCAAGTTTGTTTTTAACTAGGATCATATGTGTCCCGACATCTTAGATCATATCTCTGTCTCTCTCGCTCTCTTTTAAATTTATCCCTTTCTCTCTCCTTTTGCTCCTCCTTTTCACTTGTTTGTTCCCTCTATAAATACATCTTGACTGATGACTTGTGTTCACACTTTGAAGTGAATCTCAGTCTGGATCTAATCCAGACCAAAAATAGATCTAAACTACCATAAACACCCCCCCCCCCACACACACACACACAACAGCACAGCCACCTCTCCACAAACATACATCCATCTTTCCCTTTTTAAGAGAAATATTTAACTTTTTTTGTTTGTTTATAGAGTTTGTCTTTGTCTTTCATTCTTTCTGCCACTTTTACTTTCTTTTTTGTTTTCTTTTTTATCTTTATTGGTCTTTTTTATATATAAAATATCTTTCTTTCTTTCTTTCTTTTATTCCCTCTGCCTTTCCAGGAACTAAAGAACTGTAAAATGAATGTTCCACTCTGTATTCCCTATTGTAGATTTGTGTGTGTCTGTGTGCTGTATGAAGGAAGTATTTGATCATTCCTGAACAGACTGTTCTGGAGCACGCGCACACACACACACACACACACACAGACACACACACACACACTCACCGTGTCCTGATTGCGGTGAGGGACACAGTGCGGAATGCAGCAAGTTTAAATATGATGGTAGCAGTGTCAGATATTACGTGCCCAATATTTTATCTAAAATGAAGGGTATTAATGGCAGCCCCAAGTGAATTAATGAGGTCAGGTCCTGATGTTAGATGTTTAGCTCTGGATCTATAACCCTTTGGTAGACACTCAATTCGATTGATACACAGGAGCAGGACACATGCAAAAATCCAGTATTTAAGACTGAATGAATGTCTGCACATTGTTAAACAATAAAACCTCTTTTGTAAATGTTGCAACGGATTTTACAAAGGTCTAAACTTTGTAACAGTATAAAAGTGCATTTTCATTTAACACTTGCCATGGAAACATAAGAATGTTACTGTAAAGACTTGATAGCAGCCTTCAGCCGTCATGAGAGCAGTAGCGAGATCAGATACTGATGTTGGATAATTAGTTCTGGATCATAAATCATCTCATAAATCATCATTTAAAAGGAGGTCCTCTATAGAGAATGAAGTGATGGTCTCATTTCATTTAGTGCTTTTCTGTTGAGATTATACAAGCTAAGGATTCACAATTTTTAGAAATAGAATTTAGTTATACAATACTTTCTGTACCTTTTCTCAGGTTACGTACAGGCTTCCAGTCTACACTTCCTTGGAAAGCATCAGTGCAGTAGTTCCAGAGACCCAGAGAACTTTCAGAGGAACCCGAAGGGACATAAAGCCAGGAGCAGGCCTTTAATCCTGGAAGAAAGTGGCCAAACCTCTGACCAAACCTTGACACATTTTATGCAAGAACATGCACAGCCTCTTTATAAACAGCACAGAAATCCTGGGTCTACAAGAGCAAAGCTAACTCAGCATTTCAAATCCTCCCAAGCGAAGAATCATGGCAGCGAGGCAAAGAAAAGAGGACCAGGACGACCAAGGAAAAACCCTCCTCTCTCCCCTCACAACACGGTAATGTATTCACAGTATATTACCATATATTTTTTTATAGTGGTCATGTCATGAATTCTGTAATCATCCTCATATCCATACAAGGAGTTTGTCTGTCTAAGCTGGATGATTCTGTAATCACATTTCCATTAAAGAGATGCCAGTGCTCTTGCTGGAGCTGGTGCTGGTTCGCATTGACGTTTTATGTACAGGCTTCATATCTGCATGTTGGCCTTCCTTAACTGGAAATAGATATCAGAAGACATTGTATAAATCAGTTTTGTAGCCTCTGTACAATTTTAAACCTTTATTCCGTTTATTTATCATTTGTTCTGATGTTCTCTGCAACCAGCTTTAAGTATCTCCTCCTGTATATCACTGAAGAGCATTTACACTTTTTAATTCAGATCAGTGTATGTGGTTGTGTACAGGATGTAATAGCAACAATTGAAAAAATAAATCCATTCATTTTAAGAAATCTAAAGCTTAGAAAACAGAAATCTAGCTTAGTCCCAGGATTCTTTATGTGGCACTACAAGACAATTTACCATTCATTCATTATCTGTAACCCTTATCTAGTTCAGGGTCGCGGTGGGTCCAGAGGCTACCTGGAATCATTGGGCGCAAGGCGGAAATACACCCTGGAGGGGGCGCCAGTCCTTCACAGGGCGACACAGACACACACACACACATTCACTCACACACTCACACCTACGGACACTTTTGAGTCTCCAATCCACCTACCAACGTGTGTTTTTGGACTGTGGGAGGAGACTGGAGCACCCGGAGGAAACCCACGCAGACACAGGGAGAACACACCACACTCCTCACAGACAGTCACCCGGAGGAAACCCACGCAAACACAGGGAGAACACACCAAACTCCTCACAGACAGTCACCCGGAGGAAACCCACGCAGACACACCACACTCCTCAGACAGTCACCCGAAGGAAACCCGCGCAGACACAGGGAGAACACACCACACTCCTCACAGACAGTCACCCGGAGGAAACCCACGCAGACACAGGGAGAACACACCACACTCCTCACAGACAGTCACCCGGAGCGGGAATTGAACCCACAACCTCCAGGTCCCTGGAGCTGTGTGACTGCGCCACTGTGCCGCCCCAATTTACCATTATATTATTAATTTGATTATGCCATTAATTGTTAGATTAATAGGCAGATAACAATAATATCCCTAATCTTATATGTTTCAGGTAATACTGATAAAATATGATCTTATATTTTGTTTTTTTACAGGTGTCCTCTCCTCCATGTTTGTTCCCTGTACCTCAGTCCCAGCCTTCATTCCCTGAAAAGTCAGAGAGTGCAGGAAACGAAGGGAGTGATAGACAACAGAACAACACAGCGTTAAACGTGACAGAGGCATTGATTCATGGAGAGCAGAGAAAGCGAGGACATAAAAGAAAGAATTCTGAAAAAGATGATGGTCAGAATGCAATGAATGAGGAGAAAGATTGTCCCTTAATTTTCCATTCTTCCTCCGCTCTCATTCCTCCATCACCTGAGATCGAAACCCCTGAGAACACAGACTCCGAGGACAGCCAATCCGAGAAGACCTCCGCCTATCCTGCCAATAAGAAGTACTTGTGGGCAGGGCTTTACTCTGATGATTTTAAAACAGAAGAGTAAGTTCATTCGGTCAATTCATTTATTAAAGGAATTAATGCTTTTTATGCACATGCTTTATGACACATTTTTAATTTTGATGTATATTGTCAATCTTTAAGCCTGGAGTAGATGGTTTTGTAGGAATCAGTAAGTGAAAGCCAGTTTTCAGGAGCACGTGTCACACAGGGTGATTTTGTAGATAGGCAGGTAAGCAAACCAGTGATTTGTCTGCTCTGAATTAAGTAATTGGACAGGATTTTCACAGTCCTGTGACTTATATAAATAAAGGATCTTTTTTATTTATGTCTTAAGAGCATTTGATTTATTGATTGCTATCAGGATGTAAAGGGTATTTCAAGAAATAGAATAAAAACTGTTTTAAAGACAAGTCACCGACACTAGATATTAACATAAAATTGCATATTTCATATTAATATTTTTATAAATATGATTTGCACACATTACCCTCTGGTCATCATTCTTTTGTCATTAATAATATCACTATTAACCAGCTGTGTGTGTGTTTGTTTGTGTGTGTGTCTGTGTGTGTGTTCCAGTGTTCAAGAGCCACAGCAGCTTAGCCTTGAGTGTGTAGATTATGTAGATTATGATCCAGAGGAACATGAGCATGGTCTTTTGCCTCCTCCTTTACACGTGGGTGAGTTTCTGTTGGTGTTTCCAGCTGAAAAATGTATTATTATTATTATAAAGTATACAGAAATGTAGAAAAGAGGAATGTGCTTGGTTATGTAATAATGCATGAATCTGAAGTTTACAGGGCTGTCAAGTTAATGTTAGTGTTAACCTAATGCATTTTTTACCATAGAGGTGCAGAGTGATGCCCAGGCACAGTGCAACTTCTTTTGATCGTCATGTTTTTAGTTATTAATAAAGATTTATTATTTATATTTTCTTAACCATGGCAACAGAGCTTTAATCACAGTATAACACATACTTGTGTGTGTGTGTGTGTGTGTGTGTGCATGACAGGAAAGTACCTGAGATTAAAGCGGATTGACTTTCAGTTACCATACGACATCCACTGGCTCTGTGCACACAACAAGGTGCTTGTAATTTCTTGATTAAAATGTGAAAATATACATTTTGGGCATCTTTTCTGTCACTTTGCAACTTTTAGAACTGTGATATTTCTTTTCTTGCAGCTGTTTGAAAAGCCTGACAATTCACCACCTGCAAAATCATGTAGTAAGTTCATTTGTTTATGTCTGTAGAACTTGCACAGTAAACCTTGCCTTCTCCATATTTGGAATAACTTTACCTCCAGTGTGTATATATTAATTCCTTTCATTCATTAATAGCATAATAATATCTTTATTTCCATACATTATAACTCATTCCTAAACTCTAGGAGGCATTAAACTACCCTTTTAAACCATGACTTTTTAAAATATCTGATTAAGTAAAAATTTAGTAAGGTTTAGAAATTCATATGGTTTAATATAACAACAGCCAGTGTATAGACAATAATTTCAGTGATTATTAAAACAACAAACCTGAAATGCATGAAACACTTGCACATTTCTGGTAGATCCTATCAGGCAGCTGTCTGTATTTTTTTTTAATAACGTTTGTCTGTTTGTCTCTGACTGTAGGTAGTCCCTGTAAAGACCCAAATGAG
Organism: Hoplias malabaricus; assembly: GCF_029633855.1. Classification (NCBI taxonomy): domain Eukaryota; kingdom Metazoa; phylum Chordata; class Actinopteri; order Characiformes; family Erythrinidae; genus Hoplias; species Hoplias malabaricus. The sequence continues at coordinate 4,645,328 of NC_089809.1, forward strand.
AACATTGATGATGGCACACACACCAGGTAACTACACACACTGCTTTACACAGCCCTGTGCCAAGGTTTCCACAGGTAAGCAGAATACTCTAAGTCTACCACAGAAAAATAGTATTTTACTTACTCTACACAACCACCACTGAACTACTGAAGTCGAATGAGGTTTATATGGATTGATAATGATGGAAATATAGAGAAAAAATTCAACTAAATATATTGTACCTATCTGCTATTAATGGCTTTTAAACTTGTTGTAAACCAAAGCCTTCACAAACCAATCACCATATTTTTATAACTTTTATATCTTCATGTGATAATCTTCTGTGAGGAGTTTCTTGTGGCGATTATTGGGTTCCATACACTCCATAGCATTGTAAACAGTCACACTTTTTAAATGTGTCTACAGTTTACCGTTTTACACCAAACCAAGCCGCTCTAAATGATTGTGTTTACATTTCAAACATTCAATTTGGAAACCTAAGTGGTTTTCTCTTTTAATCATTCTCAGGCCCATAGACAGTAATAACTTGACAGATGTGGAACAGGAGAAGGAGGAAGAAGACCAACAGCTCTTCCAGCAACAGGTAAGAGCATAAGACATTATATACTGGGGTCCTCGACTTACGACGTTGATCCGTTCCTTCCTACGTAAACCGATTTTCGGTGTAAGTCGGAACATACGTACGTACTGTACGTAAATAACATACTGTAATCACTTATCCTATCCTAACACCTATCCTCCTCGGTCCCGAGCCGCGTAACCGTGTATTCTTCCGCTGCGCACACCAAACACGAAGTTCGCGTTACGACGTTTACGACTCAAAAACTTAAGTCGAAACAAGGCTTTATACAGTAAATGGGAGATGTGTCGTAACCACGAAACATCGTAACTCGGGACTGACGTAACCCGAGGACCTCATGTATATGTACAGTAATCCCTCACTACTTCGCGGTTCATCTTTCGCTGATTCGCTACTTCGCGGTTTTTCAAGGGGGGCTTTTTTATTATTTGCCTGTATTAGACTGGGCCTGTAGGTGACAAAATATACCATTCACAAGTATTTCATACGTACGGTACATGTATTGTTCACGTCCACATCCGAGTGAAATTTACTGACGCTAAATCACAGCATAGGAATGACTCTGTTAAAGAAACTGGTAGGATATCACATGTAGTTCCAGCTGAAAATCATTATAGAATGACTGTTTAATGCAAAGGGTGGGTTGTTAACAGTAACAGGGAGGGGTTTAAAAGTCCAAATACTCGTTAAAAACAAAACAAAAATATTTTCCTCTACTTCGCAGAAATTCGTTTTTCGCGGGTGGTCTTGGAACGCATCCCCCACGAAAAACGAGGGATCACTGTGTGTATATAGATATATCATACAGTATAACTGTGTGATTAATTATTTTCGGTCAGTTTAGTATTATTTTTCTTTTCATTTTTTTTATAGGAGGGAAGCCAAGACAATGAGAATTTCCCCTCGCCGTTATCTACAGATGAGAGGTACAGGAAATATCTGCTTATTTATATGGAGATTTACTGTCCTGAAAGAGGATAAAGGTTTCCACACTGGCATCGAATATATAGCATAACATAGCATAAGAATATCTTTATATCTTTATAAAGAGCGTAATATATCCTGGCCTGCCAGGAACAATACATTACTTCACAGCTTGAAAGGGGAGGCATTTTTGACTGCATGATACATCATGTGTTCGTTGTCCTGATACGGATATTTCATAACACCATGTAGCCATGTAGAAGAAGAGTTACTTTTATTAAGCCCCTTGACGAAAGTGATACTCTGCATTTAATCCATCCATGTTAATGAAAACAAACAAACACACAGCAAATTTAAGCCACACACACATTTTAGGGGCAGTGAGCACACACTCAAGGTCACCTCAGCCGTGGATTAATTTTTCCTGCCTGTGCTGGGGATCAAACAAGTGACCATCTGGTCCCAAGCCGTCCTCTCTACCCTCAAGGCCATGGCTGCCCCCTGTATTGTAATAGAGTTTATCAAGAGTACATTAATGAAATAACAACCAGAAGTAGTAAAAGCATAATATTCTTTACTGTATTAACAATGTAATATCTTGCCGAATGCATATCATTGCAATGTATATGCATTTTTGTGGATTTTTAGTTACTACATCCTTTGAACACAGTAGATATTGTGTGAAAATGTTATGATGAATAGACTAATAGAAATGCTCCAAAATGACTTGGAATTAAAACTTTTTGCATTCACTTCCACTTCCTATAAAGTTGCTGTTTGGGAAAATACATGTTTTTCATTGGACAGCGACGATACATTCAAACCTAAAAAGTAATGTTTCCAAATCATTCATTCATTCATTATCTGTAACCCTTATCCAGTTCAGGGTCACGGTGGGTCAGAGCCTACCTGGAATCATTGGGCGCAAGGTGGGAACATACCCTGGAGGGGGCGCCAGTCCTTCACAGGGCAACACTCACTCACACATTCACACCTATGGGCACTTTTGAGTCGCCAATCCACCTACCAACGTGTGTTTTTGAAACCGGAGCACCTGGACGAAACCCACGCAGACACAGGGAGAACACACCACACTCCTCACAGTCACCCGGAGGAAACCCACACAGACACAGGGAGAACACACCACACTCCTCACAGACAGTCACCCGAAGGAAACCCACACAGACACAGGGAGAACACACCACACTCCTCACAGACAGTCACCCGGAGGAAACCCACGCAGACACAGGGAGAACACACCACACTCCTCACAGTCACCGGAGGAAACCTGGGTGTATTATAAGTGTGTATTTATAATGGAATGATAAAAGAATGCTTTTTTACTCTCCGGTGCATTAATAGCTTCAGCTTTAGCTGCCTTCAATCTTTTATTCTGTAGTTAATTTGCATCATCTCTCTCTGTCTCTCTACCCCCCCATCCCGAAATCTGTCCCTGGCTGCAGGAGTTTTGTGATGAAACATGGTGTTTTCCTGGTGCGTAATTACGAGAAGATGAGGGCAAGACAGGCTGTGCTGCTGCAGAGGGAGAGATTGAGGGATCAAGAGAAAGAAGACGAGGAGGAGGAGGAGGAGAGGGAGGAGAAAAGGAGTGTACAGAACGAGGATGCTGGAAGTGGAGAAGAATCTAACATTCAGACAGGTCGAGGAGTGTAGCTGTTGAGGGCAAATGTGTGTGTGTGTGTGTGCAGTTGATGTTTATGTTTATATCGCTGCCAAGGTAGATATGGTTTATCGCTCGGGATGTTGTGGTTGTGGTGAAATCTGTAAAAAGTGCAGGTCTACTCTTGCCCAGCAGTAATCTGCATAACAAACCCCCCCGAAGGGCTGCACCAATCTCTATGGTTGTGCTAGACTACTTCAAAGGTTGCAGCACATTTCTGTGGTCAAACTACAGACCCTCTGAAGGTCAAACTACAGCAGCTTCCATGGCTACACTACATCCAATACCATGGTTACCGTACACTTTTCTATAAATGACAACACTTTTCTAATATCAGAAAACAAAAATGGTTACTTTTTGTGATGAATGACACAGTAAGTCACTAATTTAAACATAAGAAAACATGGGTAAAACAAGGATATTTTAAAATCTATTTTATGTTTCGCCTATTAGTAATGGCTGTTATAGAGGACATGTATATTTTAGCTCAGAGCACAATGCCCTGCTTTTCCAACACAGACTCTCTCTCTCTCTCTCTCTCTCTGACACACACACACACACACACTGCGTGTCCTTCATCATCTTTCTTCCATGTGTAGGTCATATTGTTGGCTGTTGTCCCTGGGGGAGGTGGAGCTAAATGGCCCAGAAAACTTATGCAGTCACCTCTTTATACACATCACTTCATTTAAGTGTTTCACAGTACAGTGTGCAACTGGAGCAATTAAAACGATATGCCTGAACCGTCTGTTTTAATGCCAATCTTAATAAATGTACATAAATTAATAAATATGTTATTTTAATATAGTTACCTATAGTTTAATGTAGTGGTAAACGTCGCTACAATCTTAAAATGTACACTTTATTGACCCAGTATGATAAAGTATGTATATGAAAACTAAAATCGGGTAAATCAGCTTGTTTTTAATTCTCCATGGCTTTGATGTCACAGCCATGAATGATTTGCATATGACCACCCATTCATCAGTTTAGCCCCAGCCATTCCTATTAAAGTGATGTTACTAACTTGTGTGCTATTTATGTCTGTTGGGAAGCAGATGAATAAATTAAATTTCTATTTATACACGAGTTTGTGTGTTCAGCAGACAATCTGTGGCAGATTTATTGTTGGGAAGTAGACTGATAAAATGATAAAGTGCATGTGTGTGTGTGTGTGTGTGTGGGTGGGTGTGTTCTGCAGACAGGTGTGTGATTGAGGCGAGTTCTGAAGAATGTCCAGAAGAAGTGGAGCAAACAGGAGATCAGAGCAGAAAACTGTCTCACAATCTGCAGCAAATCTGGGACAGTGTTGTTAGCTGCAAAGGTATGTTTATGTTAAGAGCTTTTGATAGAAGCAGTAATGAAAAAATGTCAAAACATTTAAAAATAATAGAAAAATTATTACTGAATGCAGGAAGCCATCAACTGAACAGAGACAAACATTAATAAACACAACTATCTTTTATTACCATGGATAATAATTTATAAATATCTAATGAATGAGATGCAATTATTCATTTCTAACCCAATCATCTGGCACAATTAAATATAATTTTGTTTTTTTTTCTTTCTCCACGCCTGTTTGAAGGACCATCTGGCCAAACACTTACAGCTCCTCTGCTGAACCTGTGCTCCAGAAAAAGGTGCATTTTTTTGTTTGTTCACCTGAGAGTTGATGATTAATAACACTATTGAACACTAGATGGAATAAATAAGATGTTATTTTGGAAAGAAATTATATATGGTGTTTATATGTTTGTGTGTGTGTATGTTATACGTTGACCCCAGGTCAGATTCTGCACTTCTGGACCTGACTGTGGTTAAGAAACAATTGAGTTCAGGACACTACACGAGTTTGGATGCTTTCCACATGGACATGCTCCGAGTATTCCACTGCGCTGAGGTCAGTGTCCTGCTTTCAGACTTTCTGCTTAAGAAAAATATTCTATTTCACTAAATTGTACATATTACCATATTTACACTAACATTCAGATATTCTAAGTAGAAAATATTTATTTGAAAATCAATACTTTGAATACATTTGTTGTTTTTTATGGTTAATTTATTTCCAAAAATGTTGGGATGCTGTGTAAAATGTAAATGAAAACAAAATGCTATGATGGGTAAATAATTTAAAGCCTATATTCAATTGAAACTTGTACAAAGTCAATATTTTAAATGTTGAAACTGAGTAAGTTTATTGTTCTTTTTTAAATATTTGCCCATTGTACATTTGATGCCAACAACAGATTCAACAAAATTGGGACATAGACACTGTTTAACACTGTGTAGCATCACCTTTTCTTTTAACAACATTCTGTAAATGTTTGGGAACTGAGGAGATCATATGCTGTTGTTTTGAAGGTGAACTGTTTTCCCATTCTTGCTTGTTATAGGATTTCAGCTGCTCAACACCTTGGGGTCTCCATTGTGTTGTTTTTCATGTCATAATTCTTTTAAACTGTGCTTATAACAAGTTGAATGAGGAAGAGGCATCCAGGGCTTTCAGTTACAAATTTGAACTTTTGGACCACTGGATACTTTCCCACTTTGCCTCAGTCCACCTTAAATGAGCTTGGGCCCAGAGAAGACGGCAGCAATAAACTGTGTTCACAGTGGTTTAGGAAGTTTTTCTGAGTCCATTCAGTGATTCCCACTATAGAAATCCATCTGTTTTTAATTCATTGTCACCTGAAATCACAGCCAGCCAATACTGGCTTTGGGGCTTGTCCCTTACATGCTTCCTATTCTCTGAAACCTTTAATGATATGATGTACTATAGATGCGGAAATTATCAAGTTCTGTTTTTTTTATTTTGCATTGAAACATTTTACTATATGATAAATGTTATTCTATACATATTTGTTTTTTCACGTATGTATATGTAATTGAGTACTGTGTGTGTGTGTGTGTGTGTGTGTGTGTGTGTGTGTGTGTGTGTGTGTGTTAAACAGAAGTACTACGGCTGTGAATCCTCAGTGGGTCGTGATGTGAGTCAGCTGAGAATTTTATATCACAAAGTTCATCAAGAAGCTTTGGCTCACATTGGCAGCTTTTTATGATGAAAGTCTCCACCTCCTGGGGGCAGGACCAAGCAGTCAAAAAGGCAATGGTCCCACAGGCACACAATGCCCGCCCAGAACCAAAGACAAACCCACGTTGTGCACATTCGTAGGCATTGCACAGGTGAGACACACTTAACTTATTTGTGTGTGTGTGTGTGTGTGTGTGTGTAAAATATTCCTTAGTGTACTCAGAATTTTTTTCCATTTTTCCATTTCCATTTTTATCAGTATTGGTGAAAAACAAAGCATTCAAAATAATGATTTAATTCATGTTTTATTCTGGAAAATAACTTTACTAAAATCTATTCTTATCAATTCTAATCTTTATTATGTATTTTAACTCAATTAGAAAATGCTTTTAGATTTTTTTACATTTAATTTACATAAATAAACAACTTTCTTTGGAATGTGTTGTAGGCCTGAAAAGCAGGAACAGATGTATATTAACAAATGAAATGAAGTTGACTACAAAAAAATGGGCCATTTAAATAAATGTCAAAATAATTGTAAGAAACATTGTTGTTATTTTATTAGTAGTTAGCTCACAGTCCCAACTTCTGATTTTGGGTTGTAATTTAGTTACAACTCTTAATATTATTAGGTTTTTAATGTGGATTTAAATGGTTTATACTTTAATCTTTTATTCATTATATCATTATTAATGGTAGTTCATTGTAGATTTCAGTTTTATTATTCATGTATTTAAATGCAGAGCCCCCTGCTGGATGGAATGCTTTCTGGAAAACAAGATAGCCTTGTGATATCAAATGGAGGATAAAGGACTTTTAATTTGTAAGAAAATCTCAGCATTACGTCTTCTCTCTTTCAAGCACTTCTACAACTTCAGATGATAACATTAAACACAAAAAAAGCATGGAACTGGATTTAAAAAATAGTTAAACGTGTGTTAAACTTATACAAAACACATACATTTTACATATGTATATAATGTATTAGTTTTTCTAATTTGTTTAAAGTAAATGTATTAGTTATTTTTATAATATAATGCATTTTTCTCATTTGCATTATGTAACTAAATTAATATATCTTATATAAGTGCATTATTTCTAACATGTATTGCCAATGACTGCATGATTTAATGTGAGATGTGCCTAGTATATGAAAGCAATAAGCTTTGTTTGTGTTGGTTGTTTTTTTTTAGGGTCAATATTTTTATATGTATAACTTTTTTATATGTATATGAATTATTTTTTATTTAAATTTAATTCAAATGTAAAATAGTTTACTCTGCTCAAATATGGTGACCTGTTTAATGCACTTTGGACTATAATGGAATTAATTGAGACTTGTTTTCTTGAATGTTACAACGTCTTTAATTTTAGTGTCTCAATAAATAGCGTTTATTTCTGCCTCCATTGTCCTTGTAACCGATAACGCTGCCATATCAGTAGCTGTTGAACATCCTAACTGGGCAATTAAGACATCACTTATATATCCACAAAATTTGTTGAAATACTTAAGTTCCCCCTTGCTAACACAGGCATTTTCCATAGAAAAATATTAACCAATAGAATGGGATGCTATGCAACAGTTTAACATGAGCCAAAGTTCACAGTACTCGATGCCAAGGTTCGGAAAGATGAGTATAAATCCCCCAGGATTGTGCTGTGGAGCTCCATATGATACCTTATGGGTGAATTGGAATTGTGTTTTTGATCCAAAATAATCGTTCAACATAAGCGCCTGACCACACTTGCTTTTGTGGCTAAATATCATCAAATTTTCATAGCAGCCCTTTAGCCTCTAGTTGTAAACCCTTCCCAGAAGAGTAGAAGCTCAGAAATTTTTGAATAGCTGGTGTCCACAAGTGTTTGCCTATGCAGCATTTTATTGTATTATTAAAACAGCACCATATTCGTGAACAACTATGAAGAAGCCAGTTTTGATTCAGACTTTGGCAGAGCCTTTAATTATGCAGCCATCAGAATTCTGTAATTGGTGTCATGCCTATAAAACGAAATTTGAAACAAATTCTTTTATTTCTCTCTTAATATTTAGAATTTCAGGTCTACGCACCAATACATGGTTTGACTTATCAGAGGCTTTGTATATTGTTTAACCAGCTATTGGCATTTTTGTCTTGTGTTATGTATATTTTTAATGGGAAATGTGAATAGCACTATCAAAAATGGTTTCTATGGTACCCAGTGATAAAACAACAGTGATCTGAATGGGGCATGTTTCGTCGTACGTACATGTTGCCCCAAAATGTACCTTTATTGTATTAGAATAATTACAGCAAAATTTGCCAAGTAACCCCCATCTAGCAGTGATGAGAAAGGAAAATTTTCTCAAGCCAGAAATAGATTTTCATTCCTGTAATCCTCTTCTCCTTGTCTGAACATGTCTAATTCTGTGGGTGTTTTCAACATGCTCTGGATTAGTTTCTGGAGTAGATTATTATGTGACTACACTGCGTCAGTGATATGAAAAATATTACAACATATGAAGTCATTACAGAAAGCAATTTTGGTGTATTTCTGATGCTGGTGGTCATGCTGGAAGGAAGAATAAGACATGGTTAAAAAAAGAAAAATAAACAACTAAGGGAACTAAATTCTAAACAACTCCAGTGTCCTGGGATTGTGGGTTTGAGCCCACCTCAACTGACTGGGAGGAGTTTGGTGTTTTCCTTGTGTGTGAATGGGTGGCTTCCGGGAACTTTGGTTTCTTCCCACAGTACAAACACCCATGCTGTTAAGTTGATTGGTGTGTGGTGACCTGTGATGGACTAGTGCCCGGTCCAGAGTGTGATGCTTGCTTCTGGGTAGGTTCTTTTATGGAATTATGTCATAAAGGTGGCACGGGGCAGCAGGTAGTGTTGCTGTCACCCAGCTCCAGGGTCTTGGGGTTGGGGGTCAAGCCCCACTCCAGTTGACTGTTTCTGGTGTGTTTTCCCTGTTTCCGTGTGGGTTTCCTCCGAGAGCTTTGGTTTCCTCCCATGGTCCAAAAACACACATTGGTAGGTGGATTGGCTACACAGTATCTATGGATGTGACTGTGTGTTGCACTTTGAAGAACTGGCACCCTCTTCAGGGTGTTTCCGCCTTGCGCCCAGTGATTCCAGGTAGGCTCCGGACCCACCGCAACCCTGAACTGGACAAGCGCTTACAGACAACTTAAAGACAATGAAAGAGTTTATCAAATGATGCCATAGCATGAATGGCAGGTGGTATTTTCAAAGTACAATAAAAAATTTAAAATCAATATTGACAGCTGATAGCAATAGCAAGACTCTTGGTAATTGATCCAAATTTGTCTCTATTTTGATCCACGTATTTGTTACGTGTACTGACAATATAAATTCCTCTCGTAGTTGGAAAACCTGTTTGCATTTTCGGAGAAACACACATTTCCTTGCTGAGAAAACCAGTTTTGCCATGTACTAAGTGCTTAAATAATTTTGTGCATATGCTTGTGTGTGGAACCATTGTTGGACGCCTCTTATAGAGGATAGCTAGATGAATCTTATTTAAATACATAGAGTTTTTGTGTGTTCGAGTTTTGGGTTCATTTGAAGTGGACCTTCCTTCTTTGAAGTTTTAGGGCATCTTGCGACTCGAGGTAAGAGTGTATTTCCTTAGCTCAGCTGAGTTGAAGTGAGACTTGAAGAAGAAAACAAAGAAGTGAAAATCAAATGATTTTTGGATCAAGTACACTATAATCTGTCAACTCAAGCTCCTTAGACAGATTATTTTCTTCTGGAAAACTATTTCCTCTTGACAGAGGTATTCAAGACACAAGGAAGAAGAAAAGGGGGACTTCTGAGTGGAAATCCTGTGGCTTCTGGATCAAGCCTGCTTACAAATTTTCCAATGGCTTCTATGTTACACCTACAGATCCAGTGTCCTGTGTGTTTAAACACTTTAAGGGATCCGGTGTGTCTTCCATGTGAACACTTCTATTGTAGAGCGTGCATCACTCGCCACTTTGCTGTAAACAGTGTTGAAAGTACTTGTCCAGAGTGTCGGAATCCTTTCCACAGGGAAGATATCAGGGTCAATCGAGCCTTGAAGAATATTGTAGATGCTGCCAGAGACCATTTAGAGCAACATGAAACCCTCAGAGAAGGAGCAAACACCCTACAGAGTGAACAAAATCAGAACTCTACAGAGCAGTGTCCTGTCCACTTTGAGACATTCAGATTTTTCTGTGAGACAGATAAAAAATTACTCTGCCAGGTATGCCGAGAAGACGAAAGACATCAGGGGCACAGGGTTAAACCACTTAGCGATGCCCTCCAAGCCAAGAAGGTACAGTCGATTTTATCTGCTTACACTTCGGTGACCTCTTAACTGACCTGTAATTCAACTTTCTGTAGAAGGAGCCAAACATACTCTTAAAACTCTTAAAACAAGCCAAAACATTTTTTTTAAATGTCGAATCTTATGTTTTTACAATATCTATTTACAAAACTAACAAATCTTATATATAATTTTATTTTCACCAAAGTGTTCTTCTCCAAACCTGTTGAGCTAATGACAGTTAATTAGCTCTTAATGTTCTCTTAACGTTAACGTGGTTAAATACTTTAGGAGAAGGCAGTCGAGAATCTGGAAAACATTTTCAGTGAAAACGAGAGGCTGGTGAACTTGATTGAGAGCCAGGCCGATGAGATCATAAAAACAAGGGTAAGTGTTGCTATGGTACATTTGTGAGTGTAATGACTTACAATAGTCAATTAAAAACCTAAGAATTCTGTTAGAAATTGGGCATTTATTTCTGATATTTTGCAGGAGAAATCGAAGGCATTGTCTCATCAGATTTCGGAGCAGTTTAAGAAGATGCACAAGTTTCTGAGCGATAAAGAGGAAGAGGTAAAGGCCCTGCTGATGGTTGAGGAGGATAAACTGTTAGAAAATATGGAGATAAATCTGTTTACAATGGAGGAAATTTTGTCAGAAGTGAGAGTAAATCAAGGAATTCTAATGTCTGCGCTGGAGACGGACCAACCCTGCCAGTTCCTGCAGGTAAGACACTTACTTTTTTACATTATTTTATAGGATGGTACCTTTGATGTGTGTTCAAATGTTTGTAGAATCTCCTTATTTAGTGGAGGCTGTTCACTAGTAATTCAGGACAAAATCCATATAAATACACTTAATTTTATAAGGAACGTTGGGTGGGCAGGTGTCCATTTAGTGTACAATTAGGACATATCGTGTATAACACTGTTACCCATAGGTTTTATATATTAAACTGTCTGCCAGCAGTGGTGGACGGAGAGTGGACAGTCACTTATCAGGGAAACAGAGACAACAGGTGGACTGTAAGTGTACTACAAGCACTAGAGTAAAATAATACAAAAATGCTAATCGTATATTAATTTAATATATGTATTATATTTTAGATAATCGTTTGCCAATCCTCTTAGAGTTAAACGAGACTCATTGTTTCTCGGACCATATGAGACTCATCTACAGTTCTTTGTGTGGAAAGAAATGCTCACATTCATCCGTCCAGGTAAGGGTCTTTTATTTATTTATTCATTTAATTAAAAAAATTATTTAAAACATAACCTTTATGGGCCAACTTACAACAGCCTTTAGGCCCTAACAGAATGACTGAGTTATCTAGTTGAAAGGTATCTGGTGAGCAGAAACAAGGCCACAGACATCCAGAGCTAAAACAAGCTAAAACGAGAGTTACTGTTAATTAAAATTAGATTTTTATTTATTTTTTAATCAGGTTTCACATTTAATGTCACAGCACACTACCCACGAGTATTAATTACTTTCATGGAATTTGACTGAAATATTTGGACCCGCACGAATGACTGCCTCCCCATTGCTGAAATGTCTGTGATGCTTATCTGACAAATGCACTGCAGCCAGTGAAAGTACAGCAAAACTTGTCTGGCCTTGTTTTCTATATTAGATCACATTGCTGGCTCTGTTTTGGTGATTGGCACACAAGCCATCAGGGATACGAATCCCTTAACAATGCTATTTACACATCCTAGAGCTTTGCTGAGATAAACCTTGAGTTTTATGATTACAATTACTTTAGGCTTTTTCAACTAACTTTATAATTGTCTTTTAATATTTGTCTCCTGTAAGTACCTCACCATCACACACTGGAGATGAAAAGTGATGAAAACCTAAACGTCTCTCTAAGCGGTCTCAGCATCCAGTGCAGCCAACAATCATTAAGAAGGAATAGACTCATTTCTCCTTGGCTGAATACAGAGTCCTCATTTGTGACAGGGCAGCTTTACTGGGAGCTGGAGGTGGGGGAGAAGCTTGACTGGGAAATTGGAATTTGCGGCTATGAATTGAATGAATTGAGCAAAGACACAATGTTGTGCTTCAATTTAGAGTCCAGTTACCACATCCAGCGAGCTGCAGACCCAAACAAACGACCAGTGTACAACTCATCACGCCCCAGGAAATTTGGTGTGTACCTGGACTGTGAGAGGAGACAAGTTTCGTTTTATAACGCTGAGCACATGACTCTTATTGACACTGTAAATTTATCAAATGCAGCTCCTCATTCTCTGTGTATCTCCCCAGGGCAGTACCTTGATGGAAACAATAGAGACCCAATTAGAATCTGTTGGTATGAAGTCTAACTTGATTTTGTAAAAAAAAAATAAGTCAATGATTTTATGTGTTAATTGTTTTCCAATTCTTCTTCTTTACCTTACACTGACACCTGTTGTTCTGTATGTGTGTGTTTCTACTAAATTTACAAACTATAACTAAGCCTACATTACACATTCTTCTCATGTGATTCAACTTTAAATGAAATTTGGAATGAAGGTATAATTTATTACATTCATTGTCTGTAACCCTTATCCAGTTCAGGGTCGCGGTGGGTCCAGAGCCTACCTGGAATTATTGGGCGCAAGGCTGGAATACACCCTGGAGGGGGCGCCAGTCCTTCACAGGGCAACACACACATTCACTCACACCTACGGACAAATCTGAGTCGCCAATCCACCTAACAACGTGTGTTTTTGGACTGTGGGAGGAAACCGGAGCACCCGGAGGAAACCCACGCAGACACAGGGAAAACACACCACACTCCTCACAGACAGTCACTGGACAGGTCCCTGGAGCTGTGTGACTGCGACACTACCTGCTGCGCCACCGTGCCGCCCTAATTCCCTTAAAAATATTTAATAAAATTATAAAATCAATATTTTATTTTTTTTACACATATTTTTGATAACTGTGATAGTATATTTTGTGCTAAAATGCATTTGATTTGCAAAAGCAATTTGAGCACATTTTTATATTTATGTACTCCATACTCTTTTTTGGTTGCAGTGTTTCCCTTTGTTTAATAATGCAATTAATCTTGTATATATAAATAATCTTAATATATTTTATTAAGATATTCTATGCCAATTTTATTTTTATTTTATATCAAATTAAATATTTTATACGAAAATACCCAATATTTCAGAAATGAGCTTTTGTTTTGTTCATTTTTGACATCTAATAAATATCGCACTGTTTTCTGTTGCTGTGTATTTCCTCAGTAGTTGAACACATGAGCAGAAATATTTTTAGGAACTAAATATAGAGCGAGAAACAACAGAGGGTTTGAAAGGAATGCTGACTCATTTTGTTTCCATCTGTCTGTTTACACACCTGTTTAATTCCCTCACTTCAAACTCAAGGTCAAAGCAGAATTCTGACATTAATATACATTAGCTATGTTTTAGAGTGTAGTTTAGGAAGTTTAGATTGCTGTTTTACTAACATAAACATACTATTTTTCTAGCATCAAAAATATTAAAATATAATAGGAGTTTAAAGTTGGGAAATTTATTAAATAAAATTAGTGTTTCAAAATAACATTGAAATACCTGCTGTAATATGGGTATGTATTTAAATGGCTTTGTACAGGGTCCATGGTTCTACCCATAATCACTGTCTATAAAGAGTCCTTGAAGAAGCATTTCAGGGTGTAATTTTTATGTAAATGCTTTTAAACCTTTGTTAGTAGAAAGATCAAGAGGAGTTTACATGGAGAACTGTTTGTAAGCATTTGGACCACATGGTTTAACAGATAAATATAGAAGTCTGAGGGAAACATATGCTGGTTTACAGTTGTGGGGGGAGTGACTAACACACCCAGAAAAACCCCTGTGTGTGTGCTGTGATGGACATTTGCTATTGAACAGCAGCTGTTATTAGAACCAGGAGGATACACTTTCTCTGCTGTGAGAGACATTTAAATGCCTCAAGAGTTCATCTGTATTTCTGTGTACGTTGATTTATAACAAGCCGGAGTGCGTTTTTTTTTTTTAATTCAGCTAATGTGATCCATAACAGATCCAAGGTACGTACCCATTTCTTTAAATTTCACTTTAATGAACTTTGCAATCCTGGCACCATGCTCTACAAACTACAATTCAGCATTAATCTCTTTGCAAATCAATGAAACATGTGCACTACTAGTTTACATTAGTGTTATGTTCCTTAGGATTCAAACTAACAATGTTACAGCTATTGCTGTAATCAAACTTACAACCTTAATAATGTTAGAACCAAGATCCAAGAGCCAAACAAGGCATGGACAAGTCTTCAGAAGAAATTGTATAAACACTTTTTACTTTTAAGTTTGCAAGAAGTGCTTGTTGATTTAGGAAATCAACCCAATATTAGCACTAATATCATCATGAGATACATGTTACAGGAACATATCTTTTACTTAAAATTAATACATGTGCTTTTTAAACCTTCATTTTAGCTCCTTAAGAATCAAACCTGCTTAAAAAGCACAACTAACATCATACTGTACATGCTGCAGAAATGTACCTGTTACTGTAGCTCTTTGGGATCTGATCCAACAACCTCAGTGTTGTTAACACCAAACCAACAACCTTGCATCAAATCTCAACTTGCTGAGCTACAGTGACTGATAGAAGAAGAACAACAAACTTTAAGAAGAAAAACAAGAGCCTCTCAGATGGATTCCCGTCTGTCAAAGCAGATCCAGTGCTCTGTGTGTTTGGGGGACTTTGTGGACCCGGTCAGTTTGTTGTGTGATCACACTTTCTGTCGTCAGTGCATTAGTAATCACTCCCAAACCAGCCGAGGTCTTCGCTTGTGTCCGGAATGCCGCCGTCCATACACAATGTGGGACCTGAGATCCAACCGAGTGCTCAGAAATATGGTGGAGGCCGTGAGGGAACACCTCTCAGAGCAACAGGCCCTTACGGACACAGGAGCATCCTGCCCTGGCTCAGACAGAACCAGAAGACAAACTGGGCTGATACCAGAGCCTGAGCAGCTGTTATGTTCAGACCACAATGAAAAACTTAAACTCTTCTGCGAAACAGACCAGAATCTGGTGTGTCTGATCTGCAGAGATGGCGATAAACACCAAGGACACAGGTTCAAACCTGTGGACGAGGCAGCAGAACCCAAAAAGGTCAGTTGTCATTTGTTGTTATTTTGGAGGGATATAGCTACAATGTTCTAACACTTTTCTGGTTACTTTACATTTTTTTTCCCAAAGATTGAGACAACTGGGATTAATTCAGTGATTGTTCTTTAATTTTTTTTTTCAAGTTTCCTCTAGACTTATTCATTCATTCATTGTCTGTAACCCTTATCTACTCCAGGGTCACAGTGGGTCCAGAGCCTACCTGGAATCATTGGGCGCAAGGCAGGAATACACTCTGGAGGGGGCGCCAGTCCTTCACAGGGCAACACACACACTCACACACTCATTCACTCACACCTACGGACACCTTTGAGTCACCAATCCACCTACCAACTGGTGTTTTTGGATTGTGGGAGGAAACCGGAGCACCCGGAGGAAACCCACGCAGACACAGGGAGAACACACCACACTCCTCACAGAAAGTCACCCGGAGGAAACCCACGCAGACACAGGGAGAACACACCACACTCCTCACAGACAGTCACCCGGAGGAAACCCACACAGACACAGGGAGAACACACCACACTCCTCACGGACAGTCACCTGGAGGAAACCCACGCAGACACAGGGAGAACACACCACACTCCTCACAGACAGTCACCTGGAGGAAACCCACGCAGACACAGGGAGAACACACCACACTCCTCACAGACAGTCACCCAGAGGAAACCCACGCAGACACAGGGAGAACACACCACACTCCTCACAGACAGTCACCCGGGGCGGGAATCGAACCCACAACCTCCAGATCCCTGGAGCTGTGTGACTGCGACACTACCTCTAGATTTATGTTACATATATTAGCATGAAGTGGTTGACAGAATTCAATAATTTCTTGCTAATTAGCCTAGTATATGTTTTACTGATTATAATAATATTTTTAAAATTGTGCACATTTTGTTGGATCAAAATACTTTTAAATGTTGTATTTGTTTATACTTTTTCTTTTTTTTTACATAACTGACTAAATAATAAATTTAAATTGATTTGTGGTGACGCCCTGTGAAGGACTGGCGCCCCCTCCAGGGTGTGATCCCCGCCTTGCGCCCAATGATTCCGGGTAGGCCCTAGACCCACTGCGACCCTGAACTGAATAAGCGCTTACAGACAATGAATGAATGAATTAATGAATGATTTGTGGTGAAATTTAAAAATGGTGTGTTCTGGGAAATGCTGAATCACAAAATATGTTTCAGTACAGGCAGACATTTTGTGAGATGATAAATTGCATAATGATGAATGTACATTTTTAAATATATATTTCAGGTAATGCTTAGAGAACCATTAAGTTTTCTGTCAAAAGAAAACAAAGATTTGGAGGAACTGATAAAGAAGCAGACAACGGAGATTTCTAAAACTGAGGTGAATTTAAATCCTACAAAGTATGTGTTTAAACTGTGTCCGTCGCATTCACTAATACATTAAAATGAATAACATTCTGGAAAAATAAAACGTTCTCATAATTACTGTCACAATTTATTTATTTTTTTACATCACCAATGCTGCTGTGATTGAAAATTATGCTTTATTTACTGCTTTGCTTAATTAACTCTTTATTTATTGCTCTGTTTTAGGAGAAATCCAAGGAGCTTTCAGCTCAGTTCTCAGCTCAGTTTGAGGAAATGCACCAGTTTCTTAGAGAAAAGGAGCAGAAGGTAAAGACTCTGCTGGAGAGAGAGGAGCGAGCGATGGTGGAGACAATGCAGAAAAACAGAACAGAGATACAGGAGAAACTGAACAGAGGAAGAGAGGAGGAGGCCATACTTCACTCGGTTCTGGACACTGATCGCCCCGATGGCTTTCTGCAGGTTAGCATTTAAGCAGCGATTTCACCCTTTACTGCACAGAGGTGAGAAGTAACAAGGTGCATTTATTTAGGTTTTATGTCCAAACGTATGTGGTCACCCTCACCACTCTAAACAGTGAATTGTACTGGCCACCACTGTGGACAAAGCTCAGTGGAAAACATGAAAAGAAATTAGAATCAGCTGCACATGAGGCTAAGCTCACCATGGCCAAAGCCAAGTGCCTGCCAGAGGGAAATGAAACCCCTCAGCTCAGCACCCTGAGAACCAGGGTGAGAACTACAGGGATCCAGAACTACTAACCTAACCCTACATAACAGCACTAACTTTCCCATGTCTGAATGCCAATCAGAAATGGTCCCACATCTAGTGTAAAATCATACAAGATTCAAACACTACATTTAACAAAAAAACACTGGAAGAGCTGGTGCCTAAAACATTTGGCTAAAGAACAATTTTGTCTTTTTTTTTTGCAGTGGTGGACAGAAAAAGGCTTGGATTTGGTTGAGGAGATGAGGGAAAGGAATGAAAATGGTCCAGAGACAACAGAGTACATAAAGAGATAAGCTTGGCACAATAAATATTGTGTTTTGGACAATAATATAGTGTTTGTTGCTAATACCATATTAATCTATATTTTAGGTTTAGGTCCAGGCTAAAAGACCTCAGAATTTTGCCTGAGTCGCTGTTCCTTGGCCCTTATGAGACTCACCTGCAGTTTATTGTGTGGAAGGAGATGCTCGGGTCCATTAAAACAGGTAAAAGAAATCCAAAATAATAAACATTAATATTGAAAAATATTTATTTTTGAAAATGCTATTTGTTCAGGATATTTAATAAAATACATTTTAACAATATATAATAATTAAGACTGACTTGAAGTCAAATTCATTTTAATCCTTGATTCTGCATTGTAAATGTTTACATATGGTTTCATGTGTTTATAGTTTTCTATATTATAGTAATCAAATTGAATCTCTGAAAGATTTACACTCCTGGTATTGACAATAAAAGGCCTATAATAAAGATAAAAAATAGAGACTTATTGTGTGTAACATATTAGAAACCCTACAATAAGCGATATATTTTCCTCCACAGTTCCTGATCGTAATGTAATATCCGACTGCCACGACCCTTACCTCAGAGTTTCTTCAGACGGACGCAGTGTGACCCGTACAAATAAAAAGGGCATTTTTAATAATCAGAAAGATTACAGACCACTGGCCAGGACCCATAAGAGCTTCCAGACGGGGCAACACTACTGGGAGGTGGATGTGGGGCAGAAGCTGGACTGGAGTGTGGGATTGGATGAGGGCTGCATTAACAACACAAATAAAGATATTAGACTGCAGCTGAAGAGTGACGAAGGATACTACATTAAAGAGAATGGAACTGAGAGTGTTAAAGAATTGGCTGTAAAACCACAGAGAATTGGACTCTATTTGGACTGCGATAGACGCAAGGTTTGTTTCTATAATGCTGATGATATGACACTCCTCCATTCCTCTATCTATCCATCCTCCAATCCTTACACTCTCAGTCTCTCACCTGGAGCCTGTCTTCAAGGAAGGAATGCAGACCCTCTGATTATCTCCTGGAATTGAACAAACCTGAACAGAACACAATGATACAGGAATTTGGAGCAGCTTTACATGAATTTAATTTCACCATGCTTAGTGCCAAGTGTAGGCTAAAAGGTATACATAAGTTTGGCATATGTTCTAGACGTGCTCTCCCTTTGTTTACACAGAATTTTGGTGTAAAATAAAAAGCTCATATCACTAAACAGTACAGCAAAAAACACAATGAAAATAAGCACACAGTATATAGCTAGGAACAGATAAATTAAACAGAAGATAGACTCCTTTACACACGAGTAGAGAGTAGAATAAATATAAGTACTTTGAAAACAATCACGTAAACTTATCAAAATTTTACTTAAGTACTTATACTTGAGTAAATGTAAGATGTGTTTTTATTTTTAGCAGTTATATTTTAGTAAACTGCAACAAAATTGGAGAAAATGTGTAGTTTTACGTTGACCAATGCTAATCATGCTAATCAAGTTCGTGTTTCATGTTCTTGAGTAAAGATACTACTATAAGGGAAAATATTCAGGTAAACTGGAGCAAAAGTAGACAGAAATCCTGAATATGTGGAGATTTGGTGACTTAACGTTTCTTTAAAAAAATTAAAAATAAATTTGTCATCTGAATACCATAACTTCAAAAGATACTGCCCCCTGGTTACATCAATTTTCAAAATAAAAGACATGAGCTTAAGTACAATGGAGTGAAGAATGTAACTGTTATATTTCATTATAATGAAAAATCAAGGACTTGATCATTTTATTGTTGTGTTGTTCATTTTTGATTTTGGTTTCATACATATATATCTTAATAGCAAGTACATTTTCGTAGCAGCTGTATTCTTTTTTGTGCTTCTCCCTAGAAGAGCAATGAGCCATTTTATAAAGTAGCAAGGAACATTTATTAAAGTGAATCAAGTTGTAGTCCTTAAATGAACCGGTTCATGCTCCAAAGGTTCCTGGTTTTAAAAAGGCTTATAGAATCTCCACTAGGTGTCAGAAAAGCAGGGGTGAGAGTGTGTAGATTTGCAATCTGATGGACTGGGGCCCTGTCTGGGGTGTGCTCCTGCTTTGTGACCAGTGTTTCCAGATAAGGCTCTGACCCTGATCAAGATGAAGCAGTGACAGATGAATGAATGAATGAATGAATGAATGAATGAATGAATGATTCCACAAATAAATAAATAAAAACATTTTCCCGCACACATAAATTTTAATAATTTTATTTGGGTATATTTACAAACACCCACATGCAAAGAACTGACTGTTGAATGACACTGCATTAACGGAGTACAGGCAACTAATGCGCTTAAAGTGTGCTACAGTGGCGGGCTAATTCACACAGAGCTACACAACCCACTGCCACACATACATACACTCACACACCCATACGCACACAACAGCAGATAGATAGAGAGATAGACAGGAAAAGGAATAGATAGAGCAGCCAAATCAATATCATTCACAACAAAAACAATACCAAGATACTATTATTCAATAATAACAATAATATACCTGTTTTTCTTTCTTTTTTGTTCCATCAAAACAAAACTCTTCATTGCACAAAGGTAAATGCAAACGTAAAAAAGAGAATGAAAATAAAATAATAATCAACAATCCCTGTAATGTTCCACATATCATTGCAGTTTTCCCATTTGAGGTAAGAATGGATCAAAATGCTCAGAATATGGAGTCCACTACAACAACAATGACAACATTAATGTCAGATACTCACATTTGACTAAATATTTCATAGAAATTAAACAATTAAGTTCGTAAAGGGGAAGTCTTTCTGTTTTTCAAAATCTCTACATAAAACAATTTTTAAAATATTAACAGCTCCTAAATGTTTTGATATGAAACCGTTTTAATTTAAGAAAACTGAAGAAATTACATTTCTTCACAGGGGTTGTGATGGGAACAAGACCTCAAACTGTCTGCAACATAAAAACAGACATTTTATTTGCTCTTCAACTTCCAACAGAGTTCCTCTATGTTTGTATTTGAAAAGTGTTGGTTTTTCTGCAATAGAGATATTTAAATCAGTTTACAGTCAATACTACTGTGAATACTTTTTTGACGTTCACGTCAATAATGATTTACTTATGCAGAAATGTTTTAAAAATAGGTAGACTTTCCCTTAAACCTATAAGAGCACGCCCTTACCTTATATATCTATGTATAAGTCCAGTGCAGAATTTCATCTGTAAACATATTGTAGAAGTCAAGCAATTACTCGCTCAACTCAAACAGACCAGAAATTGTCCACTGAGAGGCTTATACACTAGGGGGTAAACCTTCAATTTTGGTCATTTCGATAGGACATACTACAGAACAATGTATGAAACCTTTGAAGGGGTTCTTTGTGGATTTTTATGTTTGAAAACAGCCTGAGAATTTTTTATGCGCCAAAATTGTAGCACACTCTTTAGTAAATATTTATCAATTCTAATATTGATAAAAGCTATGCAGTTGAATAAAGTCAGTGCATGTTACACCCCTAGTGAGTAAGAAACACCTGAACAAGGCAGAGGAAGGTTAAAGGTACAACTTCATACACGCACAGGTGCAATAAAATCCTGGAAAAGCTCTGTGGGTCTTTTACTGGCAGAATATCTTACTGTTTAGCGGCTTGTAATAAAGAAGAAGCCAAAATCCATGCAAACTAGGTTTTTAATATTACCAGGCACAGATGGCCAGAAAATGTCTTCAGTCAGCATCACCCACTTGTTTTTGGCTAAAAGTATTGTATTCTTTTTGATAATTATATTTTACTGTTCCTTTATAGGAATAGTCCTGCATTTTTACCCTAATCTCCATTTGTAATTACCATGGCATATCACTTTAATATATTTCCCAGAATTTTACCTAAGCAAATAAAAACCCACCAACTATAACCTCACTTAATATCAGTAAACCTCTTAATATCAGTTCTTTTCCAAGTTCAGGGACATATATTGAAATGATTATCTAAAATAATCTGCCATATGCTTCATCTGCTACAAATTAAGATTAGGTGGTTAAAAAGAGTGGATTATTCCTTTAAGGCTCAACTCTCTATTACTGTCATTTTTGTGATAAATAATGAATTTTATAAACACACACATTGAAGCCATGTAGTTTCTGAGACTGACAAATATATGATATCTCCTGCGATACATGTTCATGCAACCTTTTAAGATATGACTCAACCCCAGATTCAAGGCATTCACACACACACACATTTATCAATAAAAAATAATGAATAATGCATTCAGTCATATGTGGCTAACCCCGGCGAGAACTTTGTGAATCTTACAGTACGGTATATGCATAGTCATCGATATATCAAGCCTACAAGTGAGGAAAACTCTTCTAAAAACCACAGCACACTGTAGGAGAATCATTTACATAAAATTAGGATGGTCAGCAATCTAGCACACGTAAGTAATCTACTGCCACTACAGAGAGAAATGTCAACAATAAAAGTAGTACTTTTACATTTTCAGGCTAATGAGCTAGGAACGGAAAAGGTTAACATTAGGCATTACTAATACAAATATGAATATGTTAAGAGTCAGAGAGGCTGCACAATTAATTAAGCCTAATTAATTTAGAATAAAAGTACTGGGATTTCTTGACTAAATCAAAAGAATTAAAAGAGCAATCACGTATTTTTAGAAACCTATTTTAAACATGGCTTTTTGGTGTTTTGAGAATAAATAAAAATAATACGTAACCTCTTTCATAAATACTGTATGCTAATTTTTGGTGATTGCCCTTAACGCCTAGTTCTGGACCACACAGCATTCTTTAAGATAAGAGTCTCCATTAAAAGGAAGATGTAGTCCAGGATTCGACCTAATCCCCATCAGGTAAGAATGGTTTTGGTCTAAAATTAAGCTTAAGCCATGTATAAGAAAACAATCTTTATATGTTTTAAAAATGTATATGTTATACAGAGTGCAAGGGACTTAAGTGATCAAGTAATACCCCAAAAGTAGCTGCAAATTTATCAGATATACTTTCTTTTACAATACATAAGCAAGCTAGAAAATTTGGACTAAAGCTGTATAATATGAATGGGATATTTTTTCCATAGTGGCACACAAGATGAATTCTATGTATTTTGTATTGGATCACTATACGATGACTATTTCGGTTTCAGTTCATTTGTCTATCTGTCTATCTATCGCAGTCGAATCTATGGTTTTAGTAGTACGAATCTAGCTTTATATATATTTATATATATGTATATATTTATGTATATTCATCCTTTATACAGTGATGTATATGTGTTTTCGAATGCTAGGAGTAGCGAAATCAAGATTTGAGAAATCACAAACCAGGCAACGGAGGTTAAACACTTTACACAGTTTCTATAATAACTATATCAACACATACTTCCAATGCTTTGTCAATATTTCCTTAAGTAATCTCGCCCACCGTCTTTACATGAGTCTTCAAGTCATATGATAAGGGACGCATAACCAATAGGAACGAGGCCCTCCTTGTTGTCTTGACGACAGCGGATCCAGTCTTGGTCCACACCTCCCAGAACGATAAGTTCCTCCCCTTTTCTGAAGCTTAGCTCCGTACCCATGCCAGTGTAATCACACAAGGTTCTCACCATCCTACGGGACAAGTCAAATATGAAATCAAAAGTATTACATCACCTACCCAGGCTCCAAACATTTGATCATTTCTGGCAAGGCACTCGTGATCTATCCAGGCTCCACGACCTTGTTTTATAGCTACTGTTGCTATGCTGGGCAAGACTAAACGAACCCCATTTAACAGGATGAGAAACTGTATCATAAAGTGGCATTAGATTTTTCATTCATTCATTCATTATCTGTAAGCGCTTATCCAGTTCAGGGTCGCGGTGGGTCCGGAGCCTACCCGGAATCATTGGGCGCAAGGCAGGAACACACCCTGGAGGGGGCGCCAGTCCTTCACAGGACACACACTCACACGTTCACAACTATGGACACTTTGAGTCGCCAATCCACCTACAAACATGTGTTTTTGCACCGTGGGAGGAAACCCACTCGGACACAGGGAGAACACACAAAACTCCTCACAGACAGGAGTGGGGCTTGAACCAACAACCCCAGGGCCCTAGAGCTGTGTGACTGCAAAACTACCTGCTGCACCACCGTGCTGGCCCAGGGGTAATTAATTACCGTTTATTAAGGTCCCATTATATATATATATAGAGGCCCCTCTTAATAGTTTATCAGTTACAGGTCCTGGTCCGGATAGGACAGCATCTGTGTCCGGACCCAGACCACGGTCCGCCTATTCATTGGCAGATAGTGTCCTATTAAAGTTAACTGTTACCAAGTTATATAAATGTCATTTGATACCAGAAATACATGGGGATTTCTTAGTTTTAATTAAAAATGGTGATTAAAAAATCCTGAATTATTATAGAACACCAGCGTATACAGAATAAAAGTTTAAATTATCATATGAAATTAATAGCACATTAATTTTATAAAAGATGATAAAGCTTTTCAAACCCAAATAGCTACACACTGTAAAGTATTGCACTCCATATAACATGTAATAACTTTGTTTGAAGAATGACATTTACCTCAGCGGTTTGGGCTGGTCTCCAGTCTCTTCTTTTTTTTCTTTCTCAATCTCTCCTTTTCTCACAGGCTCTATTTTTTCAGGGAGAAAGATATGACCTCCACTGGTCATGCGAGATAAAACTGATATTCCTGGAGACAACCACTGAGAGGGACGTCTAAGAGAGAGAGAGAGAGAGAGAGAGAGAGAAAGAAAGAGAGAAACAAAGAAAAAGATGTTATGTAACTGTGAGTATTTATGCACAGATGGAGAGCAAAGCAAGTTCTCAATATTTTGGGAAAAAGAAAAAACATGCAACCACCCACAACACACACAATTATTACTATAAAAGGTTGACATCATTCAAATGAATATGAACAAATGTACTCATACAACACTGTATAAATTATAGATGATTTTTAAATATAAATATGTCTAAGTAGATAAAAAGCAGTGCAGATTAAAATGTGATTATCTTGAAATTGAACTGAATAGGCTCATTTGATCATATTAAAATAAAAATATTTGTGTCAATTCTCATTCTGTCGGCAGAAAAGAGATTATAAACATCTTCGTGTTTGTGACATCACTAATGGGATCAATACAAAGCAGGCAATTTTCCATATATTCTCCATGTATGGACTGGGGACTGAACTGTACATATCTCAGGAAATGTAATGTTTCTAAGATACGCAATCAAACCTTCACATGGCCCCTAACTCACCTTTTTGTTGGTGGGTTATTTGGGCTTTTGGAGGCTCCAAAAAGTCGACCCAATCCCCAGGGCACAGCATCAGCTTCCTGGCCTGGAGTTTGCACATCTTCAACTTCTTCCGCGCTGTTGATGGAAGCTAGCCCTCCCAAATTTTGGCCTAAACGTTCTCCCCATCTCATGACAGCCCCCCAGCCTTGCTGCAGGGCTTGACCAGCCTGCTGAGCGAGGCTATTCTCATTTACATCACTAGGAGGTGCTTCAATATGCTTTTCCTTCAACCACTGGAGCTGGGGGCTTGTCCCCTCCTCCTTATTGAGGGCTGCGACTGGTTTACATTGGACTTGACTTGGACCAAACAAATTTGTGGGGCTTAAACGAAAGCTGTTTGTTTTTAAATTTCCAGAAACTCCAGGTCCTTGTTTGCAAACACTCTTCAGGTCTTCAGACTGGGAAGTGGGCAGCAGATGGAAGCTAAAGCCCCGGTTTGGGAGTCTTGATACTGATGAGTTGTGGCTTGTTGGTGTGAGGTCAGGAGATGAAGGGTCCAGGTGATGATGCTGAAACAGCAGGTCAAGGTTAAAGGTCAGGAGAGATAGAGGTTGTAGAAGGAGGAGGAGCTCATCAAAAAGAGGCTGGCAGGATGTGGACGAAAGACGCATGAAGGACATGGGGTGGTAGAACGTCTCCAAAACATCTGAGGATGAAAGAGAGAGACTGAGATGTCTATTTTGATAATAGGAATGTAAGTAGAAAAAGAGAACTATAAACAATCAATTAAAGAAAGTATGTGGTGGTAATTTATAGGTAGCTAGTTTCACATTTATAAATAAATAAATAAATAAATAAAATACAAATCCTAAATCCTTATATTGATTAATCAGTCTACACAGGCTTTAGTAAAGTTCGGTGAATAACTGACCTATTAAATCGATGTATCTGTCTACTCAGGCTTTAGTGAAGCTTAGCAAATAACAGATTCAAAGCATTAATGTATCTGTGTACACAGGCTTTGGTAGTTCAGTGACACCGATATACTGCAGTGTGAAATATAAATGAAAATATAACACCAACAAAACAAAAAAACAAACAAACAAAAACTATAACAGATATATTTATGGCCTTGTATTTCACAAAATACTTCTGAAACAGCAACAAACCAGTGAAGACACTCACCACTGCAGGACTGCAGATGAGAAAGCCAGAAGTCAAGGCGCTTGATGCTGCGAGTGAGAGAGACATGCAAGACGGGATGAGGGAAAAAAAGCAGGGGAGGATGAAAGATGATACATATTTGCATTAGCTATTTTGAGAGTGGAAAGCAAAACAACTTGACTCATAACTAGCCCCAAAGAGCCTGACTGAATGAAATTTTCAGAACTTTTCTAGGATTATGATAATATTCTATTCCCTAATACAACGTAATTTATTGCATTCTGATATATTTGCAGTCATTGTCAGTTGCTTTTGCGGCAGTGGCTGCCTCTACTCATTTAAGAACGCTTTACCTTAGGCTTTGGAACATTTCTGTGAGGAATAGTTGGCAGTCACAAAGGCATCAGTGAAGTCTGGATTACAAATCATCCAAAAAATACTGGATGAAGCTCCATCACTCAAGACAACATATTTCCAATGTTCCTCAGCCCAATTCTGGGGCAAAAGCTTTGGACATCTGGAGGGTTTTGTTTCTTACTTGAGAAGGCCGAGGAGGAAGGAGTTGAACCTGTGGCGATTGTGCTTCAGCTGAGGGAGCGCAGCAACTTTCATTTGAAGACTGTACAGAGCCTGGGTACAGGAGCCTGGAGAACGGAAAACAATTTTAGAAGAGATAAAGCCATTTTATATGTTCAAATTTTAATAGAGGACGGCACAGTGGCGCAGCAGGTTAGTGTCGCAGTCACACAGCTCCAGGGGCCTGGAGGTTGTGGGTTCGATTCCCGCTCCGGGTGACTGTCTGTGAGGAGTGTGGTGTGTTCTCCCTGTGTCTGCGTGGGTTTCCTCCGGGTGACTGTCTGTGAGGAGTGTGGTGTGTTCTCCCTGTGTCTGCGTGGGTTTCCTCCGGGTGACTGTCTGTGAGGAGTGTTGTGTGTTCTCCCCGTGTCTGCGTGGATTTTCTCCGGGTGACTGTCTGTGAGGAGTTGGTGTGTTCTCTCTGTGTCTGCGTGGGTTTCCTCCGAGTGACTGTCTGTGAGGAGTGTGGTGTGTTCTCTCCATGTCTAGGTGGGTTTCCTCCGGGTGACTGTCTGTGAGGAGTTGGTGTGTTCTCCCTGTGTCCACGTGGGTTTCCTCTGGGTGCTCTGGTTTCCTCCCACAGTCCAAAAACACACATTGGTAGGTGGATTGGTGACTCAAAAGTGTCCGTAGGTGTGTGTGTGTGTGTGTGTGTCTGTGTTGTCCTGTGAATGACAGTCGCCCCCTTCAGGGTGTATTCCCGCCTTGTGCCCAATGATTCCAGGTAAACTCTGGACCCACCGCGACCCTAAACAGGATAAGCGCTTACAGATAATGAATGAATGAATGAATGAAACTTCAATACACAATTATGCAACTATTTAATATATTGTGAAAAAATAATACATAAATAGTGAACAGTGTTATTGTTATATTTTCCTTCTATTCTCAATATATTAAACTCTGTAAACAAAAATAGCACCCAGTAGAATCTGGAATATAATCTAACTTCAGCTTTATGCGTGGTTGTAGAAATAATTATTAGCTGAAGTTTAATGTGCATCCAAAATAAATAAAACAGGTGAAGAGAAAAAAAGAGCAAGAGAGAGATATCTGGATAATGCTTAGAGAAGAATCAGAGGGATGACAGATGGGTGATTCAACACTATGGGGAAAACAGAGAGACTAAGGAAGAGGAGGGGGTGGTGAGAGAGATGCAATGTCCTCCACAACCGAGAATGCGTATCCAAGGCAATGAGTTCCATTTATTTGAAGTGGGTTTATTTACATATTCAAACCTTAAAAGCTGCAGCAGTTGCATTCTTTTGCCTTTAATCTAATTTTACATTCCACCTTAAATTATGCAGATGTTACACTAATGTTCTATATATAAAAATATATCATTTTTGTATATAAATGTATCTGTCGCTATAAATGGTGCAGCAGTTCCATTCTGGCACCTTTATCCAAGCAATTTTTCTATTCCACTTTAAATATTGCAGCTTTGCTACAAAATGTAATAAGATTTAAAAAATCTGCCAAAATATTTGCCTTTATAAAAACTGAGGCTGATTCTCATAAAAACCCATTACTACACACTCAAACAGACAGAAGGCCCAGACAGAATGCTACCCAGTGATACTCAGTTAAAAATGTACACAAGGCAAAATAAAAAAATGTTGATTCCCACAGATTATCAATACAATACAATAATTTTTTTATTGTCAGAGTTCTCTGAAAACATGTCAGCAATTTCCAAAAATCCAACTCAATGAGAAATTCAGCTTAGAACACTGTACAGGAATCCTTTAGAATATTTCCTTCTACATCCATGCCTCCATTCTGATTACACAATGATGTATGGCATGTAAGTATACAGATGGCAATAATACATTTGGACAGCCATGCCCATCCCTCAGCATCACCTGGTTTGGTGGAGGCCTGAACCAGGCCCCATGGAGAATTTGGGCGTCTCCCAGCAATGAGATCACTCTGATGAGGCTTCAGTCCATCACTGATAAGGTCACGAAGTGCAGGACACAAACACTGCAGCACCAACCGACCCAGGGTTGGGTTAACACTACTATCTCCAGAGAGAGCCTGAGAGAGAGAGAGAGAGAGAGAGAGAGAGAACAAACGAGAGAGACAAAGAGAGAGAGAAGGAAAGATGTGGGCGAGGCAGCAGTGGAGAAGAAGAGAAAGGAATAGAGGGAAGGAGGCAGTTTGAATATGAATGAAGAGAGAAAGAATAACAAAAAGAAAATGAAAGCAGGGTTTGTGAGTTTAGTAAAGCTACAGAAACAAATATGTCCATGAATATTAATAATACCTTGTCTACTGAGTGGAACTGGAGAAAAGAAAGAAAAAAAATCAAGCAATTTGGAAAGAAGGACAGAGCAAAGAACGATTAACAAATCAGAACAGGGATAAAGATATTGAAAGGGTAAATCTGCATACATACTACGAGTATAGGACTGACCTTTTGCACTAGAGTCCTAGAGGAGCTGAACTGAGCCAAAATCGCCTCCACTGCCACACTGACTGCACTTACCAGTGCTAGGAAACACAAAACAAACCTCAAAACTGAATAATAGTACAAAATCAGCATTTTAAATATTGAAAGGTCTGGACTACTTTAGCACCCAGACACTTTAATTAAGGGGCCAGTTGGAATGGAATCCATTCCACTTATTTTACTGAAACCAGCAAGGCTTTCTCAGAAAAGAAATGTCTAGATGGAAGCATGACACTCCAAAACCTGTGTGTGTGTGTGTGTATCACCTCTCTGAGATGCTCTTTTTAAAACGAGTCATGTCACTGACCTATTGCTAAATAACCTAATCAGTAATTTATATAACTTTACCAGCTGTTTGTTTACTTTGTCAACATTTGTAAAATGTGTTGCTGGTATCAAATTCAAAATGGTCATATATTTTCCAAGAAACAATAATATGTCTCAGACTCAATTCCACATTTCAAATATTGTCTTTTTAATATTTCAGTTAAATATAGTAAATTATTAGTTGCATTAGTTGCATTAATTGCATTGTGTCCCAATTGTTCTGGAAATGGTGTTTGTAATAATATAAGTGTCCAGAATGCAGTTTAATTACAATTAAAAATACAAAATAAATGCACAAAAACTAAGATTTTAAGTTAAATTCTTCATTTGAAAACTCATAAGACTGTATACACTGAAACACAAATTTGGAATAAACATAATATTCAGAAAGCCTCATATTTCATAGTGAAGATAAAACCTCTAGTAAGATCACTTGACATAAACAACCCTAATATATATGGCCACAGTATTAGAGATGATAGTGTTATATATTATACAAAATTCAATTTATATTTGTTGGGAAGTGTATAACAACCTCTTTTTTCCTGTAGGCAGAGAGAGGACAGCCCTCTCTGTGGGGTCCTCACATCGCTGCCCATCCACGCTCCTTTAATCTCAGCACCAGCAAAGGACAGACTACGAACAGCTGTCACAAAACATAAACAAATAAAAATGTATTTACTCAAATACTACACTAAAATTATTACTGTAATTATAATTATTCAGGGAGTAAATAAACTAAATACCTCAGAATATCTCAATTTGATTAGGACTTCTTTTTAATCAGAATTCCAGTTCATGAAATTTCAAAAGCTTTGACAAATCAATTACATAAATTTTGCATTGTATTTAAAAATATGATGAATTATTATATCCAACTGGATAACACAGTCCACAGTACAGTTATTTAGATGTAGATAATAAACACTATACTTAGTCTTTTGGCTTTAGAGTATTTTAATTTAAAGCAGGAATGTGGTTTTACATAATTTGAAAGTTCTATTTATACAACTCATACTAGTAGTTACTTAAAATTTTGTTATACATAGTTTCATCAATCATTTACATTGTTTTTTAGGACTGGAGAGAAACATCATTTAGAGCTATTGACTTCAAAATGTAATACTTCAGATTTCAGAATTAATAACATAATATAAGAAAAGGGTAAACAACATATTTGTGCTATTCAAAATAATGACCTTGTACGCAAAATTTAACATATTACAGGGATTGCAAAATGGGATTAAAATAATAATAATAAAAAAAAACATGACATACATTAACTTACAATCATAATAAAAAGCAGACTACAGTACAATTCCTGCCCTAACACAAAAAAAACATTCAAAGACATACCAAAAAGACAAAAAAAAAAAGAAGAAAAAGACAAAGGGAGAGAAAGCAAGAAAACTGAGAGTTTAGCCAACAATCTAATTTAATCTCCTAACCCCAAATTTACTCAATGTTGTCAAGACATGTTTGGTGTCTCAAATGTGCTTCAGTAATCTAGTTACATCTAACAGCTTCAAAATGTTATTTCTGACACAGAATGATATAGTTATTATTTTTTAATCAACAAATTAGCTTAAAGTTAAAACCGTGGTAGCAACACCTTAAAGCCTGAATTTGGACACTGTTTTGGTGGGCATATAAGAAATGCAACAACTGTAGTTTTGTGTCTAATGACTCTAGAAGTAGACAATCCTGAAGATAACCCTATCAATAACTAATAAGTGTTGTCCATTCTTGTTAGGTAAATTACCTTTGTATTGCGAGTGCAAAATTAAAGAACCAAACATGTATTGGCTGTTAGACAATGTGCGGGGTTAACTAACAAAAAGGGGGTGTAGGGGTCAGTTTACATTCGATTTCTGGCTAATCCACTGACTGAACACAAGTGTGACAGGTGAACAGTAGAGAAAGCATAGAGAGAAGAATGAGAATGAGAAATCAATCCCTTACTCAGAGAGAGCTGTGGAGATGGACGCTGCTGAGGGAGGAGTTTGGGCTCCAGAGGGGGGGCCTGGGGGTAAAGGGAGGGGTAATAAAGTGGGGCAGAGAGGGCAGGAAGGGTGTGACTACGGGGGAACAGAGGCGAAAACAGGCTGGACATGTCCCCGGTCCCTGGAGACAAGGGTCCAGTCCTGTGGGGTGGGGAAATAGCTCCTATCGGGGATAAACGTGGGGGGGAGCCCTTGTGCATGGGGCAGTTTTTGGGGTGGTAGAGGTACATGGTTGGGAATGGTGAAATTTGTGGGCTGTTTTCTATCTGTCTGCCATTTTGGTTGAAGCTAGCAGGGATACGTGCTTTGTCAGAGCTTTCAAACCAAGATTCGACATCTTCTTTGAAATTAATGTCGTTAAAATCGTCAAGTTTTCCAGAGTTGATGTAATTTATCACGTCTATATTTTTGTACGGAGTAATGTCGCCCATATCTTTTTGTTCAGAGGATTTTATATTTATTTTCTCTCTGTTTGCATCCTCTGCCTTTGAAAAATGTACATTTCTGTCACAATCGGTTTTGCAACTTGAATTGAAGCGGTTAGCATCCAAGTTAGAAGAGTCCTTTCTATAGCTATGAAAATTGTCCATCTTGTTATCTGAGTAGCGTGAACACTGGTACAAAGAGTCTATTATGCTGCCTGAAATGCTTGAAGTATTTTTATGGTGGCACAAATAAAACTCTCCATTGTTTGAGTCTGTGCGGTAAAGCGAATCTGGGAAAACATCTCTAATGGAGTCAGTTGGGATTCTGGGAACTTGCGGAAAAGTCGAGGCTTTTGTTTGGCTCCGATAAAAGTCAGAGCGGTAAAATAAGGGTGGTTGGGAAGGAGGATTAGAGTGGAGATAATAAGGAGAGGGTAAAGGATCGGACAGGGCTAAAGACAAAGGTGGTGAGGATACTGTTGGTTTGATTTTTGGGAGAGTGGTAAGCAAATGTTATGACAGAAAGCATGGATAAAGAATGGGAATATTTTTGGAGATGTAAAAGAAAAAGGAGATTTTTTTTTTAAAGGAGCAAAGGAACAAGTAGGAAAGAGAGAAAATTGAGAGAATGTTAATAGTATCTTTCAAACAAGAGCAATAAAAGCATGTGTAATATGGAGAACAGTTTTAGCATAAGAACAACACGCTAAATCAATATGCAAATACTTAAAAATGCAATATAGAACAACACACACACACACACGGAAACAAGTGATCAAGAAAGAAAGACAATACAAGGTATAAAAGTTCTGCAGCAGTGTATGAAAGGCCTTTCAAAAGGCTCTTGAACAAGTGAGTACACCACAGTGTTATACAAGTTTTATTTACTTTACCTTCAGTATTTATTTATAAAACCAATTTATTTCCAGCATTAGTAAAGTTTAATATTCACAAAAATCACATTTTATATCTATATGTGTTTAGACACACCTTAGAAAATAGAAAACAGCCCCCCAGTGTTGGGTTGTGGAATGATGGAACTTAATCCAATATATTTGAAATGATTTGGGATCCAAAACTAATCATCCAACACTTATCTTTGACCTCAATAATGTATTTATGGCTGTATGCCATCAAATCCTGACAAAGATATTCCAACATCAATTTAAATCTTTCTTAGAAGAATAGAAGGGATATACTCCTTTCATTTCAAGAAAAAACTAATGTCATATTATTATATTAGTCATATAATGTATGACCTCATTTCTGTTTAAGTAATTCCAATGTTAGTATAAAATGACCCCACCCATCTGTGCTCAGAAGAAGCTGGCACTAAAATCAGAGCCATTGTAAAACTAAATGTAAAGAAAATCCTTAGGAGTTTAAAGTTATTCTAAGCTCAAACCTTCCAGCATTTGTGTATGACATTTTAAACAGGAAATCATCCTTAAGAACATTCACTTGGGTCATTGCACAGGAGTTGGCCAAATACTCTCAGTTAAGGTATTTTACTCACCTTAAATAAGCTTTTTTAAGAGCTTTCATCTTCTATGAACTTAGAATTGAGCTTAGCCTCCACAATAAAATACAAGTAAATTGTACTAAGTTTAAGAATGTTTCTAAAATAAGCTTCAAATAACAGATCAATCTGGAAAAATATTGTACGTTTATCTGTAGCTAACTGAATAATCCTGACCTAAAACCACCGTTACCTTACAGTGAGCTGGCTTCTTTCTCTGTTGTCCACTTTTGCTTTGCTTTTCCTGTTTTGTTACGTTGTAATTATCTGCTCTGTGATTGGCTAGAGAAGCGTTAGACCCGCCACTTAAGACTAGAAGTTCATTCTCGGAAATGTGATTGGCTGGAAAGTTTTAGACCCGCCCAAGTTACTCTTAAAGACACAAACACCTAACTGTGCCGCTGTGCTGTTCAGTTCTGACAAAAGTGGGTCAGGCACTTCTATATTTTATACCTCAAAGCTTTAAATATATATATATATATATATATATATATATATATATATATATATATATATATATATATATATATATATATATATATATAGAGAGAGAGAGAGAGAGAGAGAGCGAGAGAGTGAGAGAGAGAGAGAGGGAGGGAGAGAAAGAGGAGAGAGAGAAAATGCCATATGAGCCCTCAAGCCTGCAGAGCGTATGAATAATTTAATGAACTAAGGTGACATCATGAAGCCCCATGGAAATCTCTGCAGAGATTCTGTAAGTTTTTCTTTCTTGTTCTTTCATGTTCTTTCATGTTGCTCACAAAACGAAACCTTGTATCTCCATTTTTGTTATTTTTGATAGGAGTGGAAAATACCATATTCATAGTGTATTTACATTTCGCACCGGTGTCAATTCATATCCAACATACTGGTATTGTGTTTTCATGTTACAGAAATGTATATTTGGTACCAAAAATCTCAGAAGAAAGCTTTAATTACATTTTTGAGACCATTTTTGAACCATTTTTGAGAAACAAAATTTTTATTCAGAATGTCACAAAGTGTTTGACTTGGCTCTGGATTAATTTGCATATCAACCTAACTCACCTACTTTACTTCTCTACAATCCCACCATGACCTACACTAAAAATCACAAAGAAACATCCAGGACACAGTTGTAACACAGCTTCTTCCAGGTCCATTTTCTCCTATTTTATAAATGCCTTTCCATTTTTTTTTAATTCAAAAACAGCTGTTTTTTCTCTTCAAACATATCATTGTCCCTTACATTGGAACAATTTTTCATGATTTAAGATATTGCTACTCTTTGAACCGAACCTTTATCTTTAAATTGTTGATTGGATATAGGGCTGGACAATAATTCAATATCAATACATGTCGTAATATAAAATAACAATGATATAATTTGTAATCACTGACATTCATTACAGGGCACAGAAGTTCAGCACACTCCATTTAAAATTTTCAGAGAGTTTTCAGTACATTTTATACTGTTCATATTGATATCAGAATTATGTCGTATCAGCTAAATGTAATGTCGGCCATTAATAATTGTCAAAGTAAAATTGTCAAACATGGAGATACATGGTTTTGTTCAAATGTGAATGAGCACTGTTAATATTAGCAGCCCCATATTGCGCCTCATTCAAATAGCAGAGTCAAAATTTGCAATAACAATCCGATTTAAATACTTTCTTGTATTGTTCATGGTTGTGATATTACAACCTTAATATGATCAGCAGCTAATATTCCATATCATTGCTGTCCAATGAAAAACATATATTTCCAACTTTAAAATCTTCTTAACATTCAGTGGAAGTTAATGCAAAAAGATTTTATTCCAAGTAATTTAGGAGCATTTCTATAAGTCCATTCATGATGAAATGTACAGAAAAGTAGATATATGTTTTTCATCCATCCATCCATCCATTATCTGTAACCGCTTATCCAATTTAGGGTCGCGGGGGGTCCAGAGCCTACCTGGAATCATTGGGCGCAAGGCGGGAATACACCCTGGAGGGGACGCCAGTCCTTCACAGGGCAACACAGACACACACACATTCACTCACACACTCATACCTACGGACACTTTCGAGTCGCCAATCCATATATGTTTTTCATTGGACAGCAATGATATGCGGACTGAATGCATTGGAGTGAACAGTATTTTAAGTCCATACACACAATATTAAATAGTTTTGTTTCTAAAAGTAATTTCCTTTCTAATACCTGGTCCAGCAAACCCAGGTTGTATCAAGTATAATATACTTGGGTGGAAGTTTTAGAAAAGTCTTCAGCAGGGAATTTGTGGTACTCTAATTTCAGTCCTGTATTCCAACTTATTAATACAACATCTCCCAACTGATGCCTTAAGCTCTTCATATCACATGAACACCTATAACAGACCCTGTGCAAACATCAGAAGTATTTCATTAGATCTGAACTGGAACTCACCTCTTGTTCGTGATTCCCATGTTCGTCCTCCATCTGCAGTTCCTCTCACCTCTGTTTTCTCCAGAGCCACATCCTCATTTGATTCTCTCTTTTTGTTGCTGAAATCACTCAAATTGTGACTGGCTGAATAAGCACTTTTTTGCCTGGTATAAGGTACCGGAGAGGCTTCTCCTTGAATGTCCAAGTGGCGCATTTCCCTAAAAAGGGCCAAAGAAGCAGGTGTAGGCGGTGGTTGGAGAAAAGTGGCTTGTGCTTGGGATGTGTATTCCCACTGGCTGCCATCTCCATCTGTTTTCTCTCTCCTCCATTTGAGGTTATAGAGGAAATCTGGGTCAGGGGTGACGACCGTTGGTTCTGGTTCAGGTTGAACTTGAGATGGAGGGCTAGCTTGTTTGCTTCTGTTTCGCAGTTCTTTAAAGGTAGTTACTTTTGTGCCTGTTGTTTTTTGAGGGACAGCATCACTCGAAGACCTTTTAAGATCTAGATGGGGAGTTTCAGTATCTGGGGTAAAGGCTATGAGCCAGTCGAATCTATCTGGACGGGACGCATTAGCTGGGAGGGTACATGGCTTCAGAGGTGGGAGTTCAGGGGGATTGGACACTATTTGAGGCCGTGGGGGTAAAGGACGAGGAGGAGGTGGAGGAGGAGGGGAATCAGGTATCACTGAGGCATAATCAAAACTGCCAAAGCTAGCATTAGCAAAATGCTTATTGCCAATATCAGTGCTGTAATATGAGTCAGCACTCAAGCTAACATCATCCCCCAAACCACAGCCACAACTAGAATTACCACTCCCTCCTATTCTCTTGCGTCTCCTGGCCATCTCTGTGAAGGATGTAGTTCTGAAGGTCTCCTTGCCTGTGTTTTTATTCTCTTCTACCACCACTTCCTCTTTAATGACAGTATCTACGTCTTTTAAGTCAACCTTGATTCTTTGACTCGACTCATCACTCCATCTGCCCAAATCCTCTTTATCCTCTTTGCTTTTTCTCAAAGTCTCCTGCATCTCTCCTTCCTCCAAGACACCATCTACACAGACACCCAACTCAGGGCTGAGCCTCAGCAGCTCGGCTTGAGTGATCCCTGCAAGTGCCAACAGCTTACGGATCTCTACATCCAGAGCATGGAAAGATGGAGGAGGTGGGAGGGATGGAGGAGGTGGAATGGCTGGAGGAGATGGCTGGACAACTGGTGGAGGTGGTAGAGGTGGTGGCCTGGATGTTGGAGCAGGAAGAGATTGAGGCATCTTCATTTTCTCAAGTTCGGCAAGCCTCTGGGCCTCTAAGCGGGCTTTATGGCGTCTTCTGGGAGGTGGAATTGGTGGAGCAGGAGAAGAAATGGAAGGTGAATCTGAATAAAGTGTGAAATACGGGACAGGTTGTGAAGGTGCAGGAGGCAGTGCTGGAGGTTTTGAAGCTTGAGATGTAGTCAAGGTTGCAGCAACTGAAAGAGTAAAGGATTTCACTGGGGAAGAAGGGGAGGAAACTGAAGATGTGTTCGAACTGATGTTTATATATGTGTGCAATTCTGGCTGGGCACTGATGTGTCTTGCTGGAGGTTTTGGAGGCCTTGGAGGTGGCTCAACAGGAGATGGCACAAGGGAATCTGGTGCTGGAGGTTCATCTAGATCAGAAGGGCCTGTCATATCAACTCCTGCATCGCTGAATTCCTGGGAGTCACACGATTTGTCACTTTTATACATCTTCCAGGAAATGTCAATATTGCCCATTTCATCTAGCACTCCAGACAGATCTTCCTCATCCAAATCAAGTCCGGCTTCTTGAAGTCTTTCCAGATGGACAAGTTTCACTTGCTTGTTGACTTTCTCAAGTCTCTCCTGGTGAACGAGCCTATCTCTGAGATCCATGTCACACTCCAGCTCCCAGTGTGCCAGCTGGACAATTCGATAGAAGCGATCCACTTTACCTAGTTCATCTATAGAGTCCAAGAAGTTCAGAAGATCTACTTTGATTGCCTTTCCTTCCTCAGGTTCCTTGCTGTCCTGAAAGTCTGAGGAAGGGGATAATGGACCTGAAGGATAACCTTCATCAGGGGAGCAGGGAGATAAAGGTGGTCTCACAGATGTGCTAAGGTCCAGGGGCAGGGAGCAAGGCTGAAAAGTGTTGGATCCTGAGGAGGGAGACACAGGATAATGCTCTTGCTCTTGCAAGGACACTGAAAAGGAATCAGGACAATCAGACTCGAGATCTGAGCAGCTGCTAATGGAGGTGGATGAAGATGAGGTAGAAGAAGTGAGGGAGAAGTCCAGCATAGAGGCTGGACAATCGCAGCAGGAAGGTACAAGAGTATTGTCATCTTCATCATCATCGTCGTCATCATCATCGTCGTCATCAACAACCACATCTTGAGCAGCTACAATATCATTGTTGTCATTGCCGTTTTCATCTACTTTCCCATTCACATTAAGTTCAGGGTCATCTTCCTTGTGATCAGCTTCCTTTTCATTCACGTTGCCATTTTCCTCTTTTTCTTCTTCTTCTTCTTCTTTGTCTTCCACTTGGTTTGCAACAGGAATAACCACCGGCTGCTTCTCCTCTGGCTTACATTTGGCTTTCTGTTCTATTTCTGGCTTCTTCTCCAGCTCCTTGTTTTTTGGAAGTGGACCTACCAGCTTTAGTTGTTGTCTAATGGCCACAGTGTTATTGTTGTTATGATTGTGATTGAATAGGCTATTGCTGTCTTGAGGAGGGTGACCATCGCAGCATAGGCAAGGCAGACTGGGTTCATTACAGTTTGGATCCACAACTGCTGGGCTCTGGTTTGATGCTGCACTTACAGCTTTTGGTTGGACATTTTTTGCCACTGGTTGGGCCCCATTCTTCTGCTGACGAAAAAGTCTAGGTTGAGTTACTGGTGCTCTTGGACTCGGTCCTGTACTCCTGAACCTGAAAGGCTCAGGAGGAGCGCGAGTAACATGACGAGGAGATGATACATGGTTTACATTGTTTTTGTCCTCTCTCTTCGCTGTGTGGTTGGAAGGTTTGACTTCCACCCGTCTGCCAGTGTCAAATCGACGAGGCCTTGGGGGAATGGAGGGCCTGGTGGAGTGCATTACTGTTGTTTAATGCAAAGGCAAATGGATGAAATTTACAAATTTCTAATTTCTGGCAAGGAAGGTCCAGGTAATTTCAATATATCGGTCACATTATGGCTCAGCTTTAATCCTGAAATGTCAAGAAAGACAAAGACACAAAGACAATGGTTAAGTAAATATATATATTTTATAGAAGCATTTATTTGACATTATATTAACATGGATTTTTTTTGTGCACATTTATCATCATTATTGCATCACTTTGCCATTTCTTGCCCTCCTATTTACATGTTCACACACACAATTTCTCTGCCTGAGGCACAATATGAAAACTTAAATGTCAACCAAAACAAAATTATTGCAAACACTGTGGAGTAACTGAGGTCTTATAGGTCTCAGTACATAATGCCAATGTAATTAGTTTGATTAGATGCTATTTCACTTCAATCATGTTCAAACATACTCTGAAAGCAGGCCAAATATTTACTCTCTTCAGTCACCTGAGTTGTATAATAGTAAAAAGGAGAAAAAAAAAAAAAATATATATATATATATATATATATTTTTTTTTTTCTCCTTTTTACTATTATACAACTCATATTATATTTTTATATATATCTCACAACACTCTGATTGACAATAATGAATGTTTAAATCCCAATCAATAATGATGCAGCGACTTTTTTCTTTTTTTTTTATGACTTTTTTAATACATTTTTTAATCTATTAGCTTTAGTCAATTAGTTGTTCTATAATATAATATAATATTATATAATACATATAATGAATAATATTCATTCTAAAAGATATTTTGGTGGCCTTACGTTTCTGGCTACATATAGTCTCTGGAAGAGACAGAGGCTGCGTTTATTTATTTATTTATTATCATTTTTTGTGCATATGCAGTGCAGGCTGGGCTCAGTGTCCTTGGATGCTGATGCTGGGCCCATAAAGAGAGAAATACATGTCTAAAGCTTAAAACGATGCTTAAATGTAATTTACAAAAATGTTGGATCATCATATAAAGCATATACAGTGTAAACATTCCGAATGGACAGTGCCCTACGCGTTTAACATGCATTTAGGAGAGAAAAACGAGGAGGAACATGAGAGGGAGGGAGGGATGGGTAGTCGCCTCGTCCTCCATCACCCCGCTGAAACATACGTCAATATTCAGCGTTTTTATATCATAAAATTAAAAAACCGAACCACTAACTTAATAATAAATGTCTGCATTTTGCATTTGTGCGCGATAGACTGAGAAGTAGCTCAGATTAAAGGAGGAAATATCCTCAACAGGAATTTGGCATAAATGAAGACTTAAATATATGGTACCTCACCTCCAGATGACGCAATGAAGTAGATGTTAAGAGACCTGTAATTCGCAAAATCCTCAGGAGGAAGAAAGACAATAAAATCACAGGAAAAATGACACTAACACGCTGTGGTTTCTGCTGCTGTTTTTTCTCCGTCATACTCCTCCCCCTCCCTCTCGGCTGATCGTCTAACCACACCCCTCAGCATCATCTTCATCATCACCCCTGCTCCACATATGTCTGCTTATCATGTTAATGTAAGTCTTATAGTATATAGAGCATTGCTTATGTCATTTTTTGTTGTTGTTTTGCTCTTTTCTATTAATATAATCATAGACTATTCATGAAATATGGATATCAGTGTTATTTATATTCAATCAAATCTATTAATTTGATTTTAGTTCTCTGTGTATTTATTTAGTTCATTGTAATGATAATTGTATTTGCATCAATAAAGACATTGTGACATCATAATGACATTCAGATATCCAGGGGTTGAAAATCCGATATGTGAGGAAATGGCTATTCTTCTTGACCATTATCTCTCCATCCCTCTCTGACTACATCCCTCAGTATTATCACTTCCACATATTAAAAGAAAATCTACTTTCCTCAAATATTTGGCAACAAATATGGGATATTAGCATTTTTCTGTTATTACTATGTCTGTGTCTGCACAAATATATCAATTGTATTTACTATCCACAACCTCCAGTGAGATATGTGTTTTTCTATTATTTTAAACCATAGATCAATTGCAACCAGTCAGGAATTGTTATGACCACAAGGACTTGTATTTTGCATTTTGTGAATACTGTGTAATAAAATGTTATTCTAAAATATTCATTCATTCATTCATTATCTGTATCCACTTTTCCAGTTCAGGGTCGCGGTGGGTCCAAATCATTGGGCGCAAGGCAGGAATACACCCTGGAGTGGTGCCAGTCCTTCACAGGGCAACACACACCCTCACTCATACACTCATACCTACGGACACTTTTGAGTCACCAATCCACCTACCAACATGTGTTTTTGGACTGTGGGAGGAAACCGGAGCACCCGGAGGAAACCCACGCAGACACAGGGAGAACACACCACACTCCTCACAGACAGTCACTTGGAGGAAACCCACACAGACACAGGGAGAACACACCACACTCCTCACAGACAGTCACCCGGAGGAAACCCACACAGACACAGGGAGAACACACCACACTCCTGACAGTCACTCGGAGGAAACCCACACAGACACAGGGAGAACACACCACACTCCTCACAGACAGTCACCCGGAAGAAACCCACACAGACACAGGGAGAACACACCACACTCCTCACAGACAGTCACCCGGAGGAAACCCACACAGACACAGGGAGAACACACCACACTCCTGACAGTCACTCGGAGGAAACCCACACAGACACAGGGAGAAAACACCACACTCCTCACAGACAGTCACCCGGAGGAAACCCACGCAGACACAGGGAGAACACACCTGTGTCACCTGGAGCGGGAATCAAACCCACAACCTTCAGGTACCTGGAGCTGTGTG
The DNA here is from genome assembly GCF_029633855.1 of Hoplias malabaricus. Taxonomy (NCBI): domain Eukaryota; kingdom Metazoa; phylum Chordata; class Actinopteri; order Characiformes; family Erythrinidae; genus Hoplias; species Hoplias malabaricus. Next base: position 4,687,458 of record NC_089809.1, read on the forward strand.
ACTGCGACACTACCTGCTGCTCCACCGTGCCGCCAAAAATATTCCAAAATGATATTTAGCTTTTAAAAATATTTCTAAATAAATAGTCACACCCATCATTTTATTATTTTTATTTTTTTTCTTGTCATCCGTGTAAGAAAACTGTCTCAAGTCTTAAAAGAGAGTGACATTCAAGCTGAATAAGTGTGTTATTGAACATGAACATCCAATATGTTGACGGGACTGAATAGGGACATTTTCACTCCTGCTCCTCCTTTAGACATGATTTAATAAAAGCTTTTTTTTTAAACCACATATATTCCTGACAATAACATAACATCAGAGTAAAATGCAAAACCCCATGCTAAATTTTAATTATAAATTTATATTAAACCCACTACTATTCAAGCCTTCAAACATTTGGTAGTTTTACAGAAATCCCACAAAATAAATCACGGATTTTTAGCAGCATCTATAATACTATTCATAAATATATTAATCCCACAGATGAATAGCTTCAACAGCAAAAAAATTGTAATTTTCTCAGATGTCTCTCCTTCACATAAGGAAACAACCATTACACTTCCTTCTAGTGACATGGACATGTCCGAGAAACATTAACATGTGGAGGACCCCCTCTACCAAGAATAAACTGCTTTGCTCAGGGACCTTCAAAGCAATTTGATAATTTATCTCATGTGAGATAAAATAATAATGTTCACAAATACTGTTTGCTACGTTGTGGTGGTAGATGACTTTAATATACTGGAAACTAAAAAAAGCAAATGTTCCCCAGTATGTTAAAGTCAGCATATTAATTTGCTGAAAATGTTTGGCCGTTTACTTAGAAATTCAAGAAAAACATATTTGGCGAGGACTGCCCAATCTTTTATACATGACTGTATACGTTATTACTTTTAAAGACTATGACATGAAGATATCTACACTCTTGGGGAAGTATTTACACATATGCACATATATGTGTGACTTGCATTGTAAGTGACCCATTGAAACGTTCCTCCTTGGTTTCTCTTTTGGATTTGATATAAAATAGCTACACTTCCAAGGACACATTTACAATGTTGATAAACCACAATAAGTGCTTGTTATTTTTTCCTCTTGTAGATCTTCTTGGCAAAGCTGAGGAAGACTGCGTGAGGAAGGTTCTGGGCATGGCGCAGGATCAGTGATTGAAGGCGAAGGTAGCTCTCCTCTTCATACTGGTGATATCTCACAGGCATCTCCAGAGTGTCGTAAAGAGCTTTTACTCGCTCCACACTTTCAGCATCAGTTTTTCCATAACACATCTAGCAAAGAAAAGCGTAGTTAAAAAGATATTAGACCGAATACAAAGTCATATTGAAATAACTATTTGGCCAAAATATTTCAGAAATATTTCCATGAATACTGTGTTAATAAGAGCTTTCAACACCCTGAACAAACAAAATGCTCTTATTATTTATATACAAATTGCCATACTGGTAAACATGAACTAATTGGGCAATATTTTTTCAAATTTTCATCCTTTACAGCAATGTAATGTTAATGTGAAGCATAACGATGGAATGAAAATCTTATCATGAAATAAATATTTTTCTAAAAATATTGAAAAAAAAATATATATACTGATGTCACATGTTTATGTGGCTGAAAGCAATTAAATCCTCACAGAAATGTTCCAGCATCTAGTGTAAAGGAGGCAAACTCTATTAATACCCATCTACTGGAGTAGTAATAGCACTCCCTGGTGGAGAAAACCTTTAGTCTGCTAAATATGAGTGAGTGAGTGAATGAGAGATTGAGTGAGTGAGTTACAAGCCAGAAGTAAACATGTATTAACTTGATGAATGTAAGACAGCTTGGTGAATGTATTTTAAGAGTGATTCCATGCTCACCTGCAACTCCGCCCTCTGATCTGCTGTCATGATTCCAAGTGCTGTCACCACCAGCCAGCTGCACTTATTGTCTTGGATATCGGTGCCAATTTTTCCTGTCACCGCAGGGTCACCATAACAATCCAAATAATCATCCTGAAGAATAAAACCAACATGTTCGAGTAAAAATCAACCACTTCCCATGAATATACATGAAATATAAAATGTAAGTTTACACCACAAAATTAAATTAAATGTAGCAAGATTTGATTCTAAGGTACTACGTTCCATTCTTATTGGCTTTTTTGTTTTTTAGTGAAAATTTCACTCACTGTAAACAACCACTAGCATTTTTCAAAAACATTAAAAAACATATGGCAAATAGGTGTGTAACCTGAGTGATTTTTAAATTATATATATATATATATTTTTTTTTTTTTACATAAAATGCTATTAAAGAGGCTAAATTAAAGCAGAATGATATATAAGTGCAAAATTATTCTTGTTAATTTGTACCTGAATCTGAAAGAACTCTCCCATTTCAAGCAAGATGTGTTTAGCATTGTTGTGTTCAACCTCACTGTCAATTCCTGCCTGTTGTGATTGAAAACGACAAATACAAATTAATTACATCACAACTAACAAATAAAAAGAGCAATACGTCATGTTTAATACTATAACATTCATTCATTCATTCATTATCTGTAACCCTTATCCAGTTCAGGGTTGCGGTGGGTCCAGAGCCCACCTGGAATTATTGGGCGCAAGGCAGGAATACACCCTGGAGGGGGCACCAGTCCTTCACAGAGCAACACGTACTCACACTTTGGAGTCGCCAATCCACCTACCAACGTGTGTTTTTGGAATGTGGGAGGAAACCGAGGCACCCGGAGGAAACCTACGCGAACACAGAGAGAACACACCACACTCCTCACAGACAGTTACCTGGAGCGGGAAACAAACCCATAAACTCCAGGTCCCTGGAGCTGTGTGACTGCGACACTACCTGCTGCGCCACCGTGCCGCCCATACCATAACATATCATACAATATTTTTCTATAATATGCAATTAACACAAAATGAAGTAACAAGTTGCTTTATAGTCCCTAGATTTAATTTAGTTGCTGCATTGGGCAATTCACACACACACACAATGTTTGAAATAGGTTTAATACACAGTCTCAGACATTGAGTGCTGCTCCGGGTGACTGTCTGTGAGGAGTGTGGTGTTCTCTCCCTGTGTCTGCGTGGGTTTCCTCCGGGTGACTGTCTGTGAGGAGTGTGGTGTGTTCTCCCTGTGTCTGCGTGGGTTTCCTCCGGGTGACCGTCTGTGAGGTGTTTGGTGTGTTCTCCCTGTGTCTGCGTGGGTTTCCTCCGGGTGCTCTGGTTTCCTCCCATGGTCCAAAAACACAAGTTGGTAGGTGGATTGGCGACTGAAAAATGTCCGTAGGTGAGTGTCTGAGTGAATGTTTTGAGTGTGTATTGCCCTGTGAAGGACTGGCGCCCCCTCCAGGGTGCGTTACCTCCCCCTTGCGCCCAGTGATTTCTGTGTAGGCTTTGGACGCACCGCGACCCTGAACTGGATAAGCCGTTACAGACAATGAATGAATGAATGTAGGCTTATTATAATAGTTACAATCCTTGCAATGTGAAATGTATTACTTTTTCAGCCCTACTGTCTACAGCCTTTAAACTCACCATGTACATAGCTGCAGCCACTGGAAGGTAAAAGGAGTAGAATGCAGTCTTGTACTTCACTATAGCTTTATACCTGCACAAAATCAAATATTCAGCTTACTGCCACATACAGATAAATTATATTCCCCACTCTTTCCCTTTCTCCTTAATCCCATTCTCTCTCACCTTTCCATAGTGAAGCGATTTAAATCCACTTTATGAGGAGGAGCAGTTATCAGGTCCAGAGCTTGACCCAACTCAGTTTGGAAAGACGTCTTGAGGAAAACAAAAACAACCCAAGTCTATATAGTATTGTGTTAAATACATCACGTATAATTAGATTTCTATACAAAAAAATATTTCTTAGCAAATGGAATCATATAAAATCTACTTAATATATCTAATATTCCTCAGTATGAGATTAATGTAAGAATATTGAAAAGATACTCAGTCTTTTGCTAGTTTTATGTAACTACATCCAATTTAAGTGACTTTTTCCATTGCATAAAATTGTACTTTTAAAAAGTAATATGGATAATTTTGCTTTTCCAAGAAAATGCATAAAGCAAGCAAAATTATCAGCAAATGAAAAAAAACACAATATATTTAATGCGAATGATTACCTCAGTAAATAGCTCTAATAGATAGATGTAATAGGGCTGTCCTCTGCAGTGCCTTCGTAAAAGGCGGTAGATGGATCCTTCCAGAAGAAAAGCATCATTAATGCCGTCCAACCCAATCCCATCCTGACAAATAGAAAAACATTAAAATTTAAAATGTTTAAAATGCATTGATGTTAAGGTTCTTTCTTGAGGATGACACTTATGTTCATTTAGAAAAACAACAAAAACAAGTGATTTTTATTTTGAGGTCTCACCTTTTTGTACCAGCATGGCTGACCTCTCCGAGTTAAAGATGCATCCATAATATCATCTGCCACCAGGAAAAATGCCTGCAGCTGAGGAGACAGAGAGATGGGAGGAATTACACATATGAACTCACACAATAACAGATAAACACATTCAAAAATGTACTTGGCTAGACACAGAACTGATCAATATCTGATGAACATTGGATCACACACACGTTCAAAACTTTGGACTCTCTTCTGATAAACAGAATTTAAGTTAAAAAATTATATATTTATCATCATTTTCTTTCATGATATCTGCTCAGAAAATTGATCACTGATGTATTATGTTTATTAATTTTAATTTAATTCAGTATTCAATTCCTTCAGTCTTGTAAAGAACCTGAACTGGAGAAACATTAACAAACAACCTATTGATAAAGGTTTTAACAGTAGTGTATAAGAGTTACAGAGATTGTATTAATTAATTGTATGAAAAAATAAGACATTGCAGTTACCAGTTCAATGCACCACCCGACCACCAGGGCACGCTCTACCTCCTCTGGAGAGAGCTTGTTGGGTGGGACTAACTCCCTTAAGGAACCAATCACAGACAAGCCCCTGTTCCTCTTCCCACCTACAGCATTGTACCGTAAAACCTAAAATCAGAACAATACATATTGGTTAAAGTTACATGCCAAATATTTCTCTAGACACAGCAGTGCTGCTGGAGATTTTAACACTGAGTCCACTCACTGTCCATTCTGTTAGACACACCTTTCTCTTTGGTCCATCTAGTTAGATGTAAAGTCAGAGACAGTAGCTCATCTGTTGTTGCATAGTTTGTGTTGGACTTTCTCCAGTCCTTCATCAGTGGACACAGGACACCACCCACAGCATGCTGTTGGCTGGATGTTTATGGTTTTCGGACTGTCCTCAATCCAACAGTGATACTTAGTGGATTAAAAACCCCAGCAGCACTGCTGTGTCTGATCCACTTGTACCAGCCCAACACACACTAACACACCACCACGTCAGTGTCACTGCAGCGCTGAGGATGGTCCACCACCCAAACCATACCTGCTCTTTTGGGGTCCTGAACATTGAAGAACAGGATGCCAAAGAGAAAAAGACCAAAAATACAGAGCAACACATGGACTACAATCTGTAACTGCTGAATATAAACCAAATCCTGTATGGTCAGTGCAGCTGAAAGAATGGACAGTGAGCGTAGATACAAAAACGTGGATGTAATGTTATAGTTGATTGATATAAGGAGTGTCTAGAAACTACTGCAAAAGTAAAGACCCACCTCTCTAAGTCTATTTAGAGCATCAGTGAGGACTGGGTCGGTCATGTCCTGCTCAGTCAGCTCCAACACCAACTTCTCAAACTGACCGTCAAAAAGTTGGGGATCTGACAACTGAACTCCTTTACTGTCCCCCTGAAAACAAAAAATTAACAGGAAATTAATACACATCCTAAAATTATAATAACGGTGCACTGAGACAGCCAATCAGAACAGAGCTTAATGGCATTTAGAGACATTGATTGTTTCCAAGGGAGATCATGATACGTTGCAATAGCAGTTTTGGTTCATATTTAAAAAAAAGATTAATTACATAATAAAATGTAAGAGTGTAAAAAGTGTATTAACTTCTATTCAGCCTTGTGTTCCTAACGGTGATAAAACCTGAATCTATTCCAAAGACTGTTTCTATTCTAGGAAGCTCATTAAGGAGGCTATAAAAGGTTAACATCGGTACAAACACACCGCTAAGACACTTAGGGTAAGACATGAACTAAAAAAAAGACAGAATAAATTAAAACATACTTTTTAAACATAAAATATTTCCGTAAAATCTCACCATCTCTGATTCTATTCCTTGACTAATGCAGTGACAGTGTCTGTAATGTTACTCTGGTGCTTTTATTTTACCTGCCGCTGCGGGTACGTATGGGAAATGTAGTCCTTATTGTTATTAAACCGGCTTTCAGCTGATAGCTGTGAACTTCAAGTACAAAAAACCTTTGCGCTTGGTCGGTTGGGCCGCGGATAAGGAAGCGTCATGTGACGTCAAACTGCTCTAATTGGCTACAACTATCGGACGAGGATGGGCTTCGAAGCGATAAACCAACAGGAAAACGAGGAAGGCGGGGTTAATGTCAGCGGATCCATCTGATGTTTCTAATCGTTACTGGTTGTGTCTCAAATGACTGTGTGAGCACTACAAAGTGCACCACGTCAGTACCCTGGCCTATGGTCACTAAGTGCACAACGTAAGTTAGGAAACTTGATTTGTGGGCAAAAATAATGCCCAGTATTGAACTGTAAATACAGCTAGATCTCAAATTATATTAATACAGTGTTTAGTTATAGGAGCTGTTCGTTTAAGAACTAGAGAACGCACTATATAGGGGAGCAAAGAGTTATCTGAAACTGAGCCATAGATATATATTATTTTTTCCATATAGTTCTATACAGTTCTCTGGGCAAATCCGGTGCGTTTTTTTAAAATTGAATTTAATTATAGCCTTTACCTGGAGTATATGTTTATAAGAACCTAGTAGCAGTGTCACTGATTTTGCCAATAAACAGTTCAATTATCTATCTGTATAGTTTAATACTGGGTAGTATTTGTGTTCTATGTTCATTTACATTTACAAATGTGTAAAAAAAAAACATTTTTAAAGTGTTCTACGTTTATGTATTAAATAACCTTTGCCCACTATAACTACACTTTACCTTTTTAAGAGTCTTTTTCATAGCTGTGTCACTTAAAATGTGTCACTGTATTGCCATTACCAGTGAATGAAAATTACTTCATGGTGGAGTTTAAAACAAGGCAAATTCCACCTGATCAACTAGAGGGTATGAAATCATTCACTCATTCTTTCATTGTCTGTAAGCGCTTATCCAGTTCAAGGTCCCAAAATCAGAAGCCTACCCGAAATCACTGAGCGCACACACAACACACTCACATTCACTCACCACCTATGGACACTTTGTGTAGTCAATCCACCTACAAGTGTGAGTTTTTGAACTGTGGGAGGAAACCCACTCGGACACAGGGAGAACACAACTCCTCACAGACAATCACGCAGAAAGGGACTCGAACCTACAACCCCAGGACGCTGTGTGACAGTGACACTACTTGTTGCACCACCATGCCGCCCGAAAAAAATCACAATATTTTTATTATCAAACCTCACTGCTTTACCTTTGAGCCTGTAGATATTTTGCAGAATTTATAGATTTATGAGTTGCAGTGTCCCAAGTATTAACACAGAAATGAACATACTGGAAATAAAACAGTGTATAACATGTAGGTTGTTTCAAAGTTTTATTTTTTAAGTTTATATATCCATATAACCAACAAAAAGTGTATATAAAACAAAGCCTGATAATCATTTTTGACATTTTTAATATTACACCATTTTTTTTTCATTCGAATGTTGCTAGATCTTTAACTTAACAGTGATCAAATCTTATTTCCTCTTTTCACTGGGACCTTAATAGCAACAATATCAGGATAATAACCTTGTTATTGATATTGGGTCAGAGGTCAGTATGTCTGTGGATAGTCATTACATTTTCTGTAAACTGTCTCCTTAGTGTGTTAAACTGTTGGAATATGTGACTAAAGGCATGTCTGAATTATATTTACAGCAGAGCAACTACCATGTGGTTTTATAACTGCACCATATTACACTCTTCACTTTATGACCAAAGGTCAGTGAGTAGAAAAATAGGTAATGGAGTTTAGCCTTTCCTGTGTTACTGTATGTACATTGTGGCAGAAACCAGCACACACACTCACACACACACACACACACACACACACACACACACATACAAATGTTTCTTTTTATGCTATTTCAAAATTAAAGAGACAAAACTCTTCAGAAGATAGTTAACTCTTCTCCTCTACTGCCCCAATGGTCCAAAAGCTAAAAAAAGATGATATTATTATTATTATTATTATTGTTCAACTAACTCATTCCAACCATTGAAAAACAGTACATAAAGGGCCCATTATCAAAATTCATAATGAATTTCATAATTAATTTCACGTGAGGCTCTTTCAAGCCGAAGTGATTTACAAAACAATATTGATTTACAGCTATGTTAGTGTGTTGGTTTTGTGACATCAGTTTCTGGTAAAATTCACATTTGGCTGTCAGCTCCTTTTCTATGCATGAACTACAGGATTTATCAATATTTACACAAATCAAACAATTTTAGTTTAAAGAATTCCTAATACCCTTCAAAAATACAGTTATATAAAGTATTTTTATTATAGAAAAATCATAGTAGACAGTACCTCATCATGTGAACTCCAATGTGGTGCAGTAGATATCTGGGTCCTGCAAATTCAACTCAGTCTTAGCATATGTTTCAAATACGTGTTGTAAACAATATAATAATGGTGTGTAGACATACATAAATAATGAGTTCTTACTGTGTGGGAGACACGTTTTTTGCGGAGGGGCAAAGTTGGTGGGACAAGTTCCGAGGAATGTTTTTTGTGTGATGAAGCCTATGTACAACAGTTCATACAGAAAACAGAAAAAACTCAACACTCTTGGAGGAGGAGGCTAATTTATGTAACAATAATAACAGACATTTTTCTTTCAGGTTGAAGTTTTGCTTTGGGATTTTCAGTGGAGGAAAGAATAGAAATTGAAATGGTTTTATCAGAGAAGCTAATGTTTCCAACAATAAGTGACAGCAAACAATGTATTATATGTAAATAATGTAAATAATATAAATAATAATTATTCATTCATTCATTATTTGTAAGCGCTTATCCAGTTCAGGGTCATGGTGGGTCCAGAGCCTACTTGGAATCATTGGGCGCAAAGCGGGAATACACCCTGGAGGTGGCGCCAGTCCTTCACAGGGCAACACACACACATTCTTTCACACCTACGGACACTTTTGAGTCGCCAATCCACCTACTAACGTGTGTTTTTGGACTGTGGGAGGAAACCGGAGCACCCGGAGGAAACCCACCAAACACAGGGAGAACACACCACACTCCTCACAGACAGTCACCCGGAGCGGGAATCAACCCACAATCTCCAGGTCCCTGGAGCTGTGTGACTGCTGCACCACCATGTCGCCCTGAATAATAATTAGCCTTATTTAAATAACATTACTTTGTTTGGTGGCTATAAGATTCCATTACCATTTAGCCACAATAGCATGCGTGTTCATGCTAATCTTTTGTTTAATTATTTTGTCTTTTTAGTTATTTGTTATTTGTAATCAATGAATTTTGCTGCTGGATTTGTTACAGTAGAGGCTTGTGAAAAAAAAAACATTTCTCCCATCTGACACATACAGTTGGTCATTTGCTGCCTCAACATGAATAGAGGAGGAGGCTAATCACTCAGATTACGTACATAATTATAAGGAATTTGCTCCTTAAATGAAGTACCATTGAGTGAATTTATAATTCAGTGCCAACATTAACAAATGTATATAATTCATAATTTCTTTCATAATCAGTTACCTGGTTTGGGACTTTTTGTGGGCTCTAAAAAAAGAAGAGAAATAAAAAATGAGCTTTGTATTGCAACATACTGATAAAGAATAGTTGGTTTATTATTCAGAATTATTAAAATATTTAAAAACATTTAAAATTTTCTCCCAATTTGCACAAATCTGCTGTGTACAGGTGTATGATTGCCACAATATGCTTGGAGGAGAAGGTTAATCGATCATATTAAGATGGATTACTCACAGCGTTGACTTTTTGATGAGGAAGTTGTCGTGGCTTCTAAACGAGAAAAGAAATTTAAATTGTGTTTGCAGTACGGAATGAAAAATGTCAGCTATTATGTTAATGAAATTAAAGTTTAAAAAATGTGTTTAGAGCTGAGAAAGATTATAAACTCACTGCATGGCGTGGTACATGAGGTTTGTTTTCATACACAGGTTCTTCCTGTCCTGGATGTAAAAATAACAGAAATTCATGTTTATTTACTTGTGAAGAGTCACTAGAAATATTTGCTGTTTTTTCCTATTATAATATTAAACCTGTGCCAAATATAAAAAAAAAGGAAAAATATATTTTAAAATATTATTATTAGTACACTAGCATGCCAAAAAATCAAGGTATGGCAATATTTAAATTTTTTTGTTACCTCAGGGGACAGCTTTGGAACACCCACACCTCAATAAATTATGAAGTGTTATCTTAAGAGCGAGGCTGGACACGGTTTTGAGTATCAGGGTTTGAACAAGGCATGAAAATGAATGGCAGATGGATGGGACATTCCATTTAGCATTCCTCAATCCACTGTATCATGTGTGCACCAGGAATATGTCATACAAGGCATGATCACCCACAGTGGGCAGATGTGGGACAAGAACTAGTGTTGTGTAGGACACACTCTAGATTGGCACAATGCAGCAAATCAACATGGCATCGATTCCAGTGGCATCGAGTGGACAGACATCTAGTGACAACCCATACTATGAGAATTGCCACCATACCAACAGCAGCCTGCACAGTACCTTGTTGAAAGACAGTGGTCTGTACCACACATGAACCATACCATCAGCCCAAATCATATACAGGGGTTGGACAATGAAACTGAAACACCTGTCATTTTAGTGTGGGAGGTTTCATGGCTAAACTGGAGCAGCCTGGTGACCAATCTTCATTAACTGTATATTGCACCAGTAAGAGCAGAGTGTGAAGGTTCAATTAGCAGAGGGTAAGAGCACAGTTTTGCTCAAAATATTGCAATGCACACAACATTATGGGTGACATACCAGAGTTCAAAAGAGGACAAATTGTTGGTGCACGTCTTGCTGGCGCATCTGTGACCAAGACAGCAAGTCTTTGTGATGTATCAAGAGCCATGGTATCCAGGGTAATGTCAGCACACCACCAAGAAGGACCAAACACATCCAACAGGATCAACTGTGGACGCAAGAGGAAGCTCACTGAGAGGGATGTTCGGGTGCTGGCCCGGATTGTATCCAAAGAACATAAAACCACGGCTGCCCAAATCACGGCAGAATTAAATGTGCACCTCAGCTCTCCTGTTTCACCAGAACTGTCCGTCAGGAGCTCCACAGGGTCACTCATGCCAATGTCAAACATTGGTTTCAATGGTGCAAGGAGCGCAAATCTTGGGCTGTGGAAATTGTGAAACATGTATTGTTCTCTGATGAGTCCACCTTTACTGTTTTCCCCACATCTGGGAGAGTTACGGTGTGGAGAAGCCCCAAAGAAGCGTACCACCCAGACTGTTGCATGCCCAGAGTGAAGCATGGGGGTGGATCAGTGATGGTTTGGGCTGCTGTATCATGGCATTCCCTTGGCCCAATACTTGTGCTAGATGGGCGCGTCACTGCCAAGGACTACGGAACCATCCAATGGTTCAAACATTGTATCCTGAAGGCGGTGCCGTGTATCAGGACAACAATGCAAAAATACACACAGCAAGACTGGTGAAAGATTGGTTTGATGAACATGAAAGTGAAGTTGAACATCTCCCATGGTCTGCACAGTCACCAGATCTAAATATTATTGAGCCACTTTGGGGTGTTTTGGAGGAGCGAGTCAGGAAACGTTTTCCTCCACCAGCATCACGTAGAGACCTGGCCACTATCCTGCAAGAAGAATGGCTTCAAATCCCTCTGACCACTGTGCAGGACTTGTATATGTCATTCCCAAGACGAATTGACGCTGTATTGGCTGCAAAAGGAGGCCCTACACCATACTAATAAATTATTGTGGTCTAAAACCAGGTGTTTCACTTTCATTGTCTAACCCCTGTGTGTATACAGACCATTCCAGCCAGTTGCTGCCAGTCTTGAACATTAAGCACTTATGGGTGTCCACTGCACTGTCCACTGTGGGTAGTAATGCATTCTATTCCTAGTACACACGTGACATTACGGACACACTGTCATGGCTGTTTGAACTCCAGTAATTCAAATCACCTTGACATGAGCCAAGTCTCACTCACAGGACAACACCTCAAAGATTACATAGGTGCAGGTGTTCCCAAAACGTCAAGTTTTTGTCCTGTCTCTCTCTAAATGTCTCTTACTGTTGTACTGTGCTCCAGGTGTGACGCTGGTCCGCTGTTGGTGTTTGAAAGGTGTTGTTTTCAGCTCATTATCCTCCTCCACTCTTGAATTACTCAATGCTTTTCTGCTCTGTTTGTTTTCCTCTGTTTAACACAATAACATCAGAAACATTTTCAGTCAGAAACACTACCTCATTTTTTAGAAGTGTACAAATAAGGAAGTAATTAACCCTTTAAATGTAAAGAGTTTAAATGTAACGTAAAGGTACATCATTTATAACTATAATTTATACCTTCATAAGTAATTCACAGCAGATATCATTTGTTTTTATAATAGTTCTATTGGTTGTGACTCACTTGGTTTTGGTAAATTGCACACAGGCTCTGACGTATTTCTAGAACACACAGTGACAGTTATCACATTAGCATAAATGATCTATATATTTTTATATATTATTTAACAAAGTGGTTATTTTGCTGCTTGTTACATTTTTCATTTTAAACATTATTGATAGCTCTTCTAAAACAGATAATGGAGTAGTTAGTTCAACTGATAGTTTGACTTACTTTACATACATTACCAAGAAGTATACACCCACTGCCAAAATCCCCAGCACAGCAATAACAGCAACTGTAATACCTGCTGCTTCACCTGGACCAAGACCTGAGTCACAGTCTTTATCTGTTAAAAAAATATAATTTTACAAAGCATTTCCATTAACGTGTATTTGTCCATCCTTCTGTTGTGAGAAAAACAACTCTACGCTATGGGTCTGAAACAATGTGGAGTTTTCAAGAAGCCTGCATTGAGCTACAAAATAAATAGACACATCAGATGATTTCAGAACAATGGCCGTATCTCAACATCCCTGAATAACATTCATTCAGTGGAGAACAGTTTGCTACACAAAGGTCTAACAAAGGTCTATGGAGGGGAGGCCGGGGATCGGATATTTCTCTGGGAAACTGAAAGTGAGTGTCTTGAAAATAATAAAAATAAATAAATAAAAGAAGATTTGGACCAGTGTTACCTGTGACAGTGAGAAAGAGCTCTGTGGATGATGTAACTCCTGTGACATTGTTAAAGGCAGAGCAGGTGTAGGTCCCGCTGTGTGTTTTGTTAATTTTCTCACTAATTAACAGTAGAGAATGTCCAAATATTTCACCATTTACTATCCAACTAATAGTAGCAGCAGGCAGAGAGTCAATGGAGCAGAAAAGCACAATATCTGACCCATCTTCTACTTTTTTTCCACCCACAATCTGTACATCTGGACCATCTGACAAAAAAACACAAAATGAGATATTCAGTGATTCATTTTCTCCAATGATTCATCTCAACATAAATATACTGACAGTGGGATGTGGGATGCATCAGAGAATTTATGTTAAAATACATTTTAAACATAGCCCTCCTCTATGGAGGAAAAACTTATAAAAGCAATTTGATTCCTATCTCATGTCAATGTCAATTAAAAAATAAAAATGTTAACTATGGATTTAATGTAGTTGTAAACTCACAGTAGACAGTCATGCTGTAGTTAGCCATGCCTGAGCTCACTCCACTGCTGAGTGTGCAGCTGTACTGACCGCTGTCAGATCTCTTTACCGGTCTGATCAGAACTGAAGTGTTATCAGCTGAAAACTGGACTCTGTTGCTAGGAGACAGAACCTGATCATCTTTGGTCCATTCTGCAGTAATAAAGGGGTCGTTTCCTACACAGCTGAGATTAGCAGAACTTATATCTTCAATGAGAACGTCCTCAGGACCGAGGATAACTACCCCACACATTGGATCTGAGAAAAAAAGTTAAAGGCAAATGTCTACATGTGACAAATGGCTAAAAGAAATTTTACATGCACACAATAATCTGATTGTTCAATAGTACGCTCTTTACTAGAGCTCTGTGCCCTGTGAAAGACTGGCGCCCCCTACAGGGTGTGTTCCTGCCTTGCACCCTATGATTCCGGGTAGGCTCCACGACCGTGAACTGGATAAGTGCTTACAGACAATGAATGAATTACTATAGCTCTGCAATAAATTCACAGTAATTTGATAAAAATTTTGAGACAATTGATTACAAAAAATGGGGTAATTTGTTAGCATATGAAAATATAGAGTTGAAATTAGAATTAAAAATTTACTGTTTTCTGGGAGGTGTTCTCCCCGTGTCCGTGTGGGTTTCCTCCGGGTGACTGTCTGTGAGGAGTGTGGTGTGTTCTCCCCGTGTCCGTGTGGGTTTCCTCCGGGTGACTGTCTGTGAGGAGTGTGGTATGTTCTCCATGTGTCTGCGCGGGTTTCCTCTGGGTGACTGTCTGTGAGGAGTGCAGTGTGTTCTCCCTGTGTCTGCGTGGGTTTCCTCTAGGTGACTGTCTGTGAGGAGTGTGGTGTGTTCTCCCTGTGTCCGCGTGGGTTTCTTCCGGGTGACTGTCTGTGAGGAGTGTGGTGTGTTCTCCCTCTGTCCGCGTGGGTTTCCTCCGGGTGACTGTCTGTGAGGAGTGTGGTGTGTTCTCCCTGTGTCCGCGTGGATTTCCTCCAGGTTCTCCTGTTTCCTCCCACAGTCCAAAAACACGTTGGTAGGTGGATTGGTGATTTAAAAGTTCTTGGGTGTGAGTGAATGTGTGAGTGTGTGTGTTGCCCTGTGAAGGACTGGCACCCCCTCCAGGGTGTATTCCCGCCTTGCGCCCAATAATTCCAGGTAGGCTCTGGACCCACCGTGACCCTGAACTGGATAAGGGTTACAGATAATGAATGAATGAATGTTTTCTGGGAGCTCCAGTTTCCTCCCACAGCCCAAAAACACACGTTGGCTACTCAGTAATGTCCCTAGGTGTGAGTGTGTGAGTGAAAGAGTGTATGTTTCCCTGTGAAGGACAACTAGGTCAGCGGTTACAAACAATGAATGAATATTTCTGGCTCTAATTTAGAAAAATCCAATAATGCTGGAAACTCACATTACTGAGGTAAATACTGCTGTCTTCATTCAGAAATCTGATTTTAATGGGAGTATACTTTCAATGTGATGATTTAAAAAAATCAGGTGTAATGTACTGTCTACTGTAAACTGGTAAGGACTGTTTTAATGATGTGGATGTAAATACACTCAGATCTAGGAACACAGTTTGTACCAAGCTTATTAATGCAGAAGTAGCTTCCATTACTTAGCAACATTTGCCACGTAGCTCCAGTGTAAAACCAAGGAAGCAAATTTCAGACACCAAACATACAGTTGTTCATGTTTATTTGCTTTTAGTTAACTCTCTTTTATTTGTATGTTAGAAGTGTATTTAACTTTAATCAAATCATAGTTAGCATAGCTTCTTACATCAACTCTAACATTAACTATTTTCCAACGTTTAAAATGATTTATGGAAGTTCACCACTTTCCTTAACCTTACCTCCAGCAAAGAAAACTAATCTTAAAATTTGAAGTTGACCCAGATAACTCTATTAAATTTAAACTTACAATAAACTAATTTAAATTGTTTTATTAAAGAAGCTTTAACAAAGTAATGAACGTTACCTGTAAGTAGGGCTATGGTCAGAGTGGTTAGTAACACCCAATCCATTCCTGCTGTAGTGTATTTTACTTCATGCTTCACTGAGGTATGTGACAAATTGAATATTGTTCACTTCCTCATGCTAAAGTGCCCTTTGGTTTACAGCTGTGAGAATGCATTGTTTTTCTCTGATATGCTTTTTTTTCTCTCTCTCTTCATGAGAGTGACATTAAAGGGGAATTCCAAGTCTAAGATTAAAGGGTAATAAATGTGAACAAAATTAAACAGGATGATTTTATTTGGTGTGAAATGCTGTGAACTGAAGAAACATATTTATCTTTTTGGTTGAAGGTGGTGGAAAATGGAACCAGATTCCTGCTTCTGAATTTGTTTTATTCATTAATGGTAGATGGGTACATGAAGGGGACTGTGAGGCAAAACAAAAGTCCCTAAAATAATTACCATAATGAAAACTGCATATAAATTCCTACAATCTATATCCCAAGAATTAATTCTGAATTAATTCTTTATTTTTCTTATCTCAATCACCAGATTGTGCAGAAGTTTATTTTTTAAAAACAGACACATTTTACAGATATGAATTATATTATTTTTGAATATGTATTTATTACAAATCTCCAAAACCGTTAAGATTTCCTTTATCCAAAAACCCGTGGATTAGGCTTTGAGAAGAGGATCATGATGGAAAGTAAACAGCAGATGGAGACAAAGGACCTTGTATTCACATTTGGTTTGTTTGTTTTCACAGATCGCATTTTCACGTTTTTTATAATCACGTATTTAATTAAATCATTGTCTTAATGAACAATTCATATCATCGGTCAAAGCATTAAAAATCAGGAAACAACATATAAATAACTCACTGTATTCGTTTTCTGATTGTTGTTCAGAAAGTGTCTTAATCCATTAGCAGATCATTTGAATTGTTTCAGAACGTTTATTATATTTCACTTCCTACCGTCTTGCAGTGCATGGAAAAAAAAAAAAAATATATATATATATATATATATATATATATATATATATATATATATATATATATATATATATATATATATATACATATATATATAATATATATATATATAATTTTTTTTTTTTTTTTAGGGTGACCAGACGTCCTCTTTTACCCGGACATGTCCTCTTTTTTAGACTTAAAAAAATGTCCGGCCGGAATTTCACAAACGTCCGGGATTTTGTTTTTCTAGAATTTCGAGAAGTTTCGTTCACAAACTAGTCCCGCCCTCCCCTACTCCGTTTGGTTCGCTTGAGTGAGAAGGGGGCGTGGTGAAGTAGCCTCAAATCTTCTGATTGGACGGTCTGACTGTAGAGCTACCGTTATTAGTCGATAACATTCTCTGTAAACAATTAATTGGTCAGTCTGCACGTCATTAGTCCTTGTTTACCTCAGGCAACGCTCATGTACCTACTCTCATATCGAGTAGCTATGCCGAAACGTAAACGTAAGTAGTTCTCGGATGATTTAAAAAAGAAATTTCCATGTTTTGTGTAGCAAATAAAAGTGTAAAGGACCTAAAGGCACACATAGGTTCTAAGCATACAACGGCAGCTAGGGGCGAGAGCTCATCACTCCACCCCCCCCCCCCCCCACCCTCTTTTTCTGCATCTCAGATCTGGTCACCCTAATATATATAAATAAACCAAAAACATCTCATGAAGTGAGCACCAACTGTGTTTACATTTTCACAGGAAATGCCAAAATGTCTTCCTTAAACTCACTGGAAACTCAGCAAATTATTTCCTGGCTCGTATTTTCTTTAGCGCTGAAAATTACTGATAAAATCACTTGAAACTAAATCCAGTCTCAATTTAGATTAAAGTCCAGGTCGTTACATAATTTATATTTGGAAAATAAGTGATTATAGTTAGAAGACTGGTTTAAAACAGACATACAACCAAGATTCAGTAAGAAAAAACGTTTTGTCAACATGAGACAATGTAATTTTGGATATAATATTGATAATTAGCATTGGACAATTACGTTTTCCAGTACAATGCTAAAAACAAAACAAAACATTAACCAGTGTATACCAGCAATAAACAGTATATGCTATGTTTTTGGAAAGTAGTTAAAGGGTTTATAGTGTTCAGCAGGTAAAAATGTAAAATATATAGAAAGTACATACATCACAAAATATTTGTTGTTTTGACAACAGTGATTTGATTGCTCTGTTCCCATTTTCACACAGTCAACTTTTTGATTACATTTGCCCCTTCCTCTGTGACTAATACAAGTTTCCCTTCTTCCCTCTCTCTTCTCATCATCCCTCTCTTCTTCATCAGAAAACGAAAAACAAAAACCCCCAGTACAATAGCTGAGCTCAAGGCCAGGACCATAAGACCCAGTATCAGAAGGAGGGAGACGTTTTGTTTTTTATTCATTGAATAATCCCAGAGTCCCACAGAAACCATGCTGAGGCCAATTAGAGTTCCCCAAAAACCAAAGGCCAACAGGCAGGACCCCCAGGACATCTCCGCCCCCCCGGTTACCACAGTAACACCTGCAACCGACACCACCCTGCTGCTCGGGAGAGTGACTGTCTCAGACCTGGGGTCAAAGGTCACTGTATGCGTGGAGTCAGGTAGGGATGAAGGATCTAAGATATTTTCCATGATGACTTACAGTTTCACAACAGGAAACCAAATGTTTTTGTTAGTGTAGAAGTATTAAATGTCTTTGGCTGGTAATCTCAAATGTTTATAGATAAGTAGATTAGATATGAACTAATGAATATTTCTTAGATGACTGAGTAGTTTAGTTTTTACAAACATTACTTAGAGTTTAGGTTTAAAAAGCAAAAGAAGTAAAAGAATGCTTATATTCATTAAACGATTAAGGAATAATAAATGTCTCTTAAGTTATTAGCTTGTTCCTAAAGTGGCATCACTTGCATGAGAGTCCCAAACATTTCTTAGACAACCTGGCTCTTCCAATCTTCCAAATTTCTGAAAGTTATTTCCAAGTGTTCTTATCAAAACATTATCATTGATGATTTTGTTGGTTCAAGAGACTTAAACATGTCTTAAATGACTTGATGAGTTGAGAAGTCCCAAATGATTTTCAGATGACATTCCTTACAACGTCTGATAAATTCCAAAGGACGTTTAGATGTCTGACTAGTTCAAGCAGACACAGCAGACTCAGCAGTTAACGGTACCATCATTGTCCATAAAATAAGCTGAAGTTCATCTTGGTCAGGCTTTTTTGGTCAGTCATTTTTTGTTTTGCTGGTGAATGACTGAGACGGTGTAAGGAAGCTCCCAATCCAAACTCACTCCAGTGAAACTTGAGGTGTGCCAGCTGTGTTATTAGTCCACTTTAAACATTCCCTTTGTTTTTGTTTGTCTGAGACGTTTTCCTGAGAATTGCTTCGGTATCCCCACTACTTTTACTCCTCAGCAAGAGCCTGGAACAATGTGCATAAGAAAAATTCATTGTTAAATCTTAAAAAAAAAAAAAAATACACAGAGATACATCATCAGATTAGCTGTCATCATTCTTGGCTTTTTGATAAGTTTTTCCATTTAAGTTATAGGTTTAAACCTGCAGGATACAGGGTGCTCATATATATATATGTTTGTGTTGGTAGTTTCATATGGAGGCCCAGATGGGCCAGAAGTGAAGGGGAAAATCTTTGAAATGTTTTATATTACGACTTATTTTGTGGTCACAATTTACATTTCATTCATCTTGTTAAATTCCTATAATGTTCACGTTATTACATTTAAGTTTTATTATGTATACTAATAAATACATTGCTTTAAATATGTGAGATTGATTAAAAAGAACGCAAATGATAAACTAGGGAAAGCATGTTTCCCAAAGTCATAATAAAACATGCTTTGACAAATTAACACATATATAGCAAGTGAAAATGTTTACAAATAAAGCAAATTTACTTTAAAGGCTATTAATACATTTCATGCTGAAGTAATAGGTTACAGCATTACAGTAGGAAACTAACAAAAAAATAATCATTTAAGTGGGTTATTTTGTTTTTTTATAGTTAAATAAATAAATCAGCATATAATATTTACACTCAACTCACCTTTTTTTGGTCAAATGCCGAAGCTCAGCTAGGTGTTTGTAGATTTCACTGATGGAAAAATATACAAGCAATAAAACATTTTTATAGACCATGACTGGTTAACTTTGCTAAAAGAAAGCTCATGCAAATACGCAAAAAAAATCTATACCATTTCAAGAGTAAAATGGGAAATAAAGAGAAAAATGAGCCAGAAATGGTTCACAAAGAGAAAATAAATAAATAAATAAATGAGCAAAAGTCAATTGTTTACAGTTTTTCAGGAGAACACTCTCTCTCTAAAGAAAGAAGTTTGAGAATGAAGTCAAGGGGCAGAGAGCAGGGGGCTTTTATTCTGTAGTCTTATTGACTCAGGGCTGGAACTTTGTTATTATTTTCGTTATCATTTGTTTGTTTCCTTCGTTTTTTTGCATCCTGAAGGAAAACCACATCTGTCATTAAGCTTTATTACAAGCCATTACCTCTTTATTTATCTAAGGCCCACTCCCTTCCTCTGCTCCCTCCATCTCTCTCTCTCTCTCTCTCTCTCTCTCTCTCTCTCTCTCTCTCTCTCTCACTTTCTCACTGGATGTATTGTAGATGCATTGTTTTCTAGGCAGAAATCTAGTGTTTTTCTTTCAGAAGAAATGTCCCTCTTTATCCTGTTCTGTTAGTCTTTCCCTTTTCCTGACTTTAAAAGACAAATGTAGTTAATGAACAAAGAATTTTTTGTGAAAATATTTTTGTTATTTTCACTCTGCAGTTTAGGCCTGAAGTGCAGCTATAATTGCAACTCGATTGGACTGGACTGTTACGATTTGTACATAAATCCTTAGCGATAAATGATATGGTGATATAGACAGCAATAAAATAACTGAGGGACAAGGGAGGTTTTTTTTGTCAAGGTTGGTGTGTGTAATATCTTATTGGACAAATGGATAAATATGTAGAAATAAGCAGAAATGCCTAGTTAATGCTTTTGTTTTTTTAAGTCTTTCAACATACATACAAAATAATAATAATAATAATAATAATAATAATAATAATAATAATAAATAATTAATTAATAAATAAATAAAATAAAATACAGAACGAAATGTTGAAGGCATATTTCGTTGTACATTGTACAATGAAAAATAAATGCATGTTCGCATGATTTGGGGTCTTAAAGTAGATGAATTCACACATTTAATGTGTCTGTGTGTCCTGCTGAATTCTCACATTAACGCCATTGTTTAAAGGTGTGTGTTCTAAATATACAAACTCTATAATGTGAACTAAACAAATCCAAAGCCAAAGGTGATCCCTGACAGAACACTCCTGACACTCCTGCCAAAATAAGGGCTCATCTCACATATGAGTTGCATAACAGGGTGTTTCCTTCTTTGAGCTCTTTAATGCACTTGTTTTCAAGCAAATGTGATAGAACTGGGGTATACACTTCAGTGTGGCCATGTGGGTTAGATAAGAGGATCTGTCAGAGAATTAACAAGGAGGGATATAAGCCCTGGTATTGCTAACATGGATGAAAATATAATCATTGAGCCCCGTGGTGTCCTTATGGTCAGGTGTGGTGGCTACAAAGAGTAAAATGTAATTACTCTGACAGCTTAACTTAAAAACAAATCACAATTATTTTAAGTTCATCCAGCAGGCAAGTCAGATGCAATCAACTGAGCATAAGGCTATTACACAATCCTTTATCTTCCTTATCAGGATTCTCTGATGTACATGTCTTAGGCACCTCCCAGACCACACATAGGGCAAGCAGACAACATTTATTGTTGTGTTGAGGTCATCATAATTGGCTCTAGAAGAGTAATCCAATATTATGGGGCTTTCAAAGACCAAGAATAGCATGCAGAAAATCCCCATCCAACCACAACGCTAGTAGGGAAGAGCATAGAGCAGGTGTGCCCAAGCAGGTAAACCCAAAAATACACAGCAGCAGAATTTATAAATCATTTTATACATTTATAAATAAATAGGTGAGAATTTCCACATATGTACATGAGGAGAGGTACTTCATAACAGATATTAATAACTGAATCCTTGGCATTCTTACATAAGACAGCAGATCAAATTTAAATTCTGCTAATGAAACCCATTAGAAGTTAACTAATGATACGCAGAAGCGGTGTCAGAGATCTTTTATTTAGGGCAATCAGCTTCAAAAATCACAATGGGGAACTTAAATCAAATACATGGCAGTCATTTCAGTAAATTTCATTTAAATAATTTCATTATTTAACGGAACCATTTTGCTTTTTGTGGTGTAGTCATACTTTTATTTATTTGTTGAGTTCCTCTTGGGAACATAAACATTAATACCTCTAAATTCAAATGCCTAGTAGAGCTAATCCACTGCTTAGGCCTTCAGGAGCCGGACAGAAGGCCTTACTACCAACATCATTAGGAAATGGAATCAGTTTCTGACTATGTTTTGAAGAATTTTGTGGATAACCATCACTCTAGAACCTTCTGGAAGTCCTAGATACTGTAAATATGAGCCATAGAGTAACCAGGTTAGAAAAAGACCATCTTATTGAAAGATTGTGCAAGGTCGAATATTGTTGCTGTCCAAAGAAAAACGTATCTCAATTTTTATCGATTTTTAGTTTACTACATCGTTTCACACAGCCGCTGTTCTTGATGATGAATGGACCAATAGAAATGCTCCATTCTTACGCTTATTACTTGGAATAAAAACCTTTTTACATTAGCTTCTATTGAAATTTAAGAAGGGATTTTTCCTTCTTCTATAAAGTTGCTATATTGGAGATACATGTTTTTCTTTGGACAGCAACAATGTTGTAGTCTGATACAAAGTTGATGTCTGTTACAAGTTTTCAATGTTGATCTTTAATCTGGAAGAGCCATTGCATTAGCATTATATTTGCACATACTATTAGAAACATCACAGGAGCGTTAGCAGAGAGTATTATTGAAGGTGTGGGTTTTCTCTCATTTCTCTCATGATATCTGATATCACTGATATCCATATTTCCAACTTTCTATAAAAATTTCATTGCATTAGACACAACACAAGTAGTGAGGTCAGGTACTGTGGCTCAATAACCAAAACCTCTCCAATTCTTCCCAAAAGTACAGACTGGAACTACGTCACTGCAGAGAACACCACTCCACTGCTCTGCAGCCCAGGGCTGGGGGATTTATACCACTCTAGCCAACACAAAGCATCGTGTAAATTAACCTTTGGCTCGTTATTCAAGTGTGTGCGCAAATTGTAACCTGGAGAAAACCCAGAGAGGAATGTATAGGCCGTCTGAATTTAGCGCATCTAGATTAGATTACTTAGAGGCAGAGTTCAAAGTAATTGAACACGTATCCAAACAACACACATGGCCCAGATTAAGCTCCACTGGACACCATGGAGGAAACCCTAACATACACCCAATCATTATCACATCACAATCCTCAAAGCTCTTTAAGAAATGTAAAGTGTAAAGGTTTGGCCCAACATTCTAATCATAGAATTTATTTTTACCTTGGCTCTAAAAAAATCCCCAACTTTGGGCTACTCCTCGGCATAATTGAATATTTGAGATGTGAACAGTCATTCAGAGTTGAATTCCAATTCTGCTTAATATGTTTTTTTATGTAACAACATTATGCCAAAACAAGTACAGTCGCTGACACATAGGTTTCATCCTCACCACAAGTCACTGTCTGTGAAGTGTTTTCCCGTTGTTTACATGTGTTTCCTGCAGTCTGATTCTGTATAGGTTCTGGTCCCACTCTGACACTAATAACCATGTGGTTAAAGAAGTTAAATGAATGAACGAATGGATGGATGGATGGATGGATGGATGAACAAGACAGTGAATTAACAAATAAATGAATGAATGAGGCAATGAGGGCGGCGTCTGTGAGGAGTTTGGTGTGTTCTCCCTGTGTCCACGTGGGTTTCCTCTGTGTGCTCCCACAGTCCAAAAACACACGTTGGTAGGTAAATTGGTGACCAGGGTGTGTTCCTGCCTTGCGCCAAGTGATTCCGGGTGGACTCCGGACCCACCGCGACCCTCAACTATGTTTAAAGTGGAATTCTACTGGCTTTCCAAGCTTTATTTGTTCTCTACAACAGTCTGGGGACTATATCACCTTTGATGATGAATAATAATGGGAAAACCTGGAAAGAAAATATGTTTTCTAGTGACTATTATGCCTCAGCGTGTATTCCTTGGCCATGAAGGATTTTAATCCAAACCTTTTCCTGAAAAAATGTCTCAGGCGTCAGGCTGTGTATTCCTAACCATTTAATGTAATCATTTTTTTTAGAGATTTTAGAGGTGGAGGTCTGTTTCTGCTGAAAACCAGAAACTTCTGACTCTGTACATTTCTGTCGAACTGAGCATTTCACACCAAAACAAAACTCTGAATACTTTTGTTTACATTATAACCACTAAATTAGGACAGAGTTCTGAATTCATATAAAATAGGTTTAATCTACTTTATCTTTATTGATTTTATAATGCACTGAAAGCTCAAGTCTGACATAAAATGTAAAAAAAAAAAAACAAGAAGGAGCAGGGTAAGGAAAGTGCCAGAAGGGAGGGGTGAGAAAAGAAGATGAAAAAAAAAGACTTCCAGGAAATAGCAGTGAGACAGATGGCGGGACTTAAGGATCCCCTTCAATTACTTTGCCATGTTTTAACACCATCAAACAAAGTGTAGATTAATGAGGCACTAGACCAGTTCAGCTGTGTCTTTTCTTCTGAACATTTACATTTAATCTTAAATGTCCTTTTGTTTAAATCTGCAGTTCCTAAAGTTCAGTAATTCAAAACAAACCAAATTACACTCATTATCTGCTTCATCAATGTTACTGTTTTCCTGCTGTACTTATACAGTGCTGCACAAGTCAAAAAAGAAACACAACCTTTCAATTTAATTTCCAGCAAAAATGGCCATTAAGTACAAGCTATTCATAATTTTCTGATTATTATATAATGAGGAGATTAGACGTGTTTAATATGTATAATACTAAAACAGTATATTATCAAATGCATCCCATTAAAACTTCAATCATTTAACCAGTGAGTTACAAAAATGTCAAACCGAAGCTTTCCGGGGGTGACATTTATATGTTTTAATACAAATAGATATTAACATTCACACAAAATCAACTACACACACACGACCCAGCCGCCACATCCCATCTGCAGCTACAATTGATACATAAATGATTTCTGAGAAAACAAACATTCAAAAACTCCTCAAAAGCTACACAGGACGTAGGATTCCAAACAACTGTGTAAAACTGTCCCCATCAGATAAACAATGTTTAAAGTCTTTATCTTTAGAGGAGATGAGAAAATCAAACTTGTATCTTGCTCCAGATTTGAACAAAATCCACAGCAGTTTGTTTCCATACTTCCACTGTGAAAAGAATGACTCAGCAATCTGAAAAGATTAGAAACTGTCAAGAAGCCCACACTGAGAAGAAATAAAGAATAAAACTAAATCAACTGAATCAGCTCAAATGAAGCTGCTATTGTTTCTCAGATCTGAATGCCTTTAGAGGTGTCAGACCAGTTGAAACTAAATTCTGGGATGAATTTTTACATTCTGTACCTGTACCTCTCTGAACATCACTCAATAAGTATGGGATTAATTACAGGAAATGCAATCATTTTCTAAGACTTTGGAAGGTTGACTACAGATATTTTTGGAAAACTGAATGCATATATATTTATTTATTTATTTATTTATTTATTTATTAAAGAACCAAAAAGTAATAAATATTGACATTTCCAAACCCACTCCCAACAATTCCAAAGCCACAACAAAAAAATAAACATGTACAATGATGATGATAATAATAATAATAATAATAATAATAATAATAATAATAACAACAATAATAATAATAATAGTAGTTACAGATGGCGTCTGACCTGTGCACTGTTTTGACAGCAAACCTTTTAAATGGAAAAATGGAAGCTGTTAAAGTATAAAGTGTGGTGTCTCTGAAAACAGAAAGATCTGATATTCAGGTACTTTGTAATGTTACAGTAATGTTTTCTATCCATGTCATAATGCTCAAAAATGAGTATCTTATGTATTCTTGATTAATTTTAGTCATCATTAGAGGCAGGTGAGTTTGTTTTATTGGCTGCTGCATTCTCTGTGTAATTCAGAAGCTCTGAAGTCTCCCCGAGAGGCCTGAGCCCATCAGAGGAAATAAGACAGGTTATTAGACAGAGTATTTCATCTTTCTATCACCATGTAAAAATACATATGCATATTTTCAACGGTTTCTAGACACCCTTTAGAATTAGTTAATTCTGCAACCTGAAGCTGTTATGATATTGGACGCATGGTCTATATAATCTCATCAGAAAACCATGAAATGTGCCAGACCAGAGCTGAAACTGAAAAACGTGTATGTGATGGGTGTATCGAAAATGTTTCCAACATAGATATACCACCCTGAACTACAGACCTTAGACGCTGTTATGGCTGCTGGGTTCTACCTCTTTCCAAATCTGGGCTTTAAAATGTTGGTAGGCTAATTAGAGAGAGAGAGTGAGTGAGTGAGAGAGAGAGAGAGAGAGAGAGAGAGAGAGAGAGAGAGAGAGAGAGAGAGATTTAAAGCTCAGGGGCTGAGTCAATCCAAATCTGCCTCTAACAGAATTAACCCTGCCGTCAAAGGTAACACCCTAAGTCCACCTCCTCCTCCTCCACATATGCCTTATCTATTGACCCCTCAATCTCCCCGCCTCCTTCGTCATTGATCTGGGGACCAGATCTGTGCCTTCAGCTTCATATTCACACAGTCATCCAAAGAAGTTGGTGCTTTTGCTTGTCTACTACAAGTTTCTTGGACTGAGCATCTAGATCGGAACCAAGACAAAGTAAAAGGTCCTCAAATTCCTTCAAAGAGCAAAGAAAGAAAAAAGAAAAGAATTCCTGATATTTTTGTGGAGCCAAACTTGCCAAAGAAAAGATGGGGAACGCCAAGAGTGGCGCAATGTCCAAGGAAATCCTGGACGATCTGAAGCTGAACACCAAGTTCTCAGAGAACGAGCTCGCGAATTGGTACAAGAACTTCCAGAAGCAGTGCCCTACTGGTCGCATCACGCCTGAAGAGTTTGAAAAGATCTACGAACGCTTCTTCCCAGACAGTGACGCCAAGTCCTATGCAAAGCATGTCTTCCGCTCCTTTGATGCCAATGATGATGGTACACTGGACTTCAAGGAGTACATCATCGCCCTGCACATGACCTCAGGCGGCAAGACACAGACCAAGCTGGAGTGGGCCTTCTCACTTTTTGATGTTGACAAGAACGGCTACATCACCAAGACAGAGGTGGCTGAGATCACCAATGTAAGTTCATGACAGCAACTAAGCGGTTACCATACTGAACTGAATCCACTTGTATCTATTGTGTAAATCATATTCAGGTAAATAGTATTATTTAGAGTATTGCCTCTCCAAAATCAGTCAACTGAAAGGTAATATTTAAATATATTTTATTCAAGTGGAAACAGTGGAAACGTTAGAAAAGTACATAATAAATTACTCATGGTGAATACTAAATAAACCATACACTCTCAGAAAAAAGATAGAGTAAAATAAATTGTTGTCATTAAAAGTACAAACTATGTAAATGTATCTTTAAAGGTACACCAGTGGTGGTAAATTCCTGGTGTTTCATTACATCCTCTTTTCCAGAAGGAGAGGTGAATATTTGTATTATTTCATTACAGAACTGTGTAAAATAATATATATATATATATATATATATATATATATATATATATATATATATATATATATATATATAACATAAGTCCTGGAGATGAAATTGGGCAAATAATCAACACAATTATAATAGAATAAGTTACAATTATGCTCCCTAATTAAACCACCACATTGTCAGCAGAAGGTACCACCAAAGTGACATTTTCTCTGACAGTGTAGTACTTAATGAATACTTTATAGATTTTACTAAATAATGAGCCTAAGGCAGCTGAAATATCATTCAGTATAAGATTCGGCACAACTTTTTACAGTGTAATTATGTACCATTACAATTATGAATGGCTTTTTTGGATATTTTGTTTTCCCTTGCACAGGGTCATACTCCTCCATTTTGTTTATTGCTTTTTCAGAGACATAACATTTTACTTTTTAAAAAGAATGTTTAGTCTGAGAGGCACGGTGGTGCAGCAGGTAGTGTCGCAGTCACACAGCTGCAGGGACCTGGAGGTTGTGGGTTCGATTCCCACTGTGGGAGACTGTGAGTGTCTAGTGTGAGTGTCTTTCTTGGACTGAGCATCTAGATCGGAACCAAGACAAAGTAAAAGGTCCTCAAATTCCTTCAAAGAGCAAAGAGCAAATAGTGTGTCTATTGTGTTCTCCCTGTGTCCGCATGGGTTTCCTCCGGGTGCTCCGGTTTCCTCCCACAGTCCAAAAACACACGTTGCAGGTGGATTGGCGACTCAAAAGTGTCCGTAGGTTTGAGTGAATGTGTGAGTGTGTGTTGCCCTGTGAAGGACTGGCGCCCCCTCCAGGGTGTATTCCCGCCTTGCGCCCAATGATTCCAGGTAGGCTCTGGACCCACCATGACCCTTAATTGGATAAGCGGTTACAGATAATGAATGAATGAATGAATGTTTAGTCTGATTACATGCTATATAAATTCCCCTTTGATCATTTGCTGAACAAACATTTGATGCAGAGAAAGTATTAAAATAATTCTCAGTGTTACCATAGTCCAGTTAAGGACATTATCAAACCCTTGGTGTCTAATCTCAGACTTTTTCTGTCCTCTGTATCAGGCCTAAATTAGACACACTGGCTCTACTTTGAGCAAAGTTAGCTGTAAAGACTTTAACTTAGCAATTAGTCCATCACTTCAGCCGATTGCTAATAGATTTGGCCAAACTAAGAATAATCCATAGGATTACTGCTTTAGAGCTCGGACAGTAAACCCACCTCCACAAGCACTGATTATAATATTTAAGGTACATACATAAATTGAAGGATAAAAGTATATGCAGCTGTGATAACGGTATATGAATGATGCGGTTTAAGAAATTATACCATTATAAAACCTAGGAAACAGAATACATTGAATATATATATGTAAGCTGAATAGACATTTGCAGATAAAAAAATACAAATCAAAATATTTTTATTAATGTCAAAGCATGCAAACAATCATATTTTTGAATCTCATTTTCATTCCCAGTTAATATAAAATGTATAAAATGTATCCTGTACATGTAAAACTGAGCAGGAAAAATAATAAAAATAAATAGAAACTGTGTTTATACGATGAAGTCTTAATGTAACATTTTGGGCCACATTTTGCATAAAAAGAAATTTCTTGGAAAGAAAGTACTTGGATATTATTTCCACCTGTTTGTAGGAAAATATATATCAGGGGGTTTAGAACACACAAGCCAATTTAATCTGGCTTAGATTAAGATTTAACCTTAGACTCGAAGATCACATGTGACGGGGATGAAGGGAGATATACAGAGTGAACAAGACATGGCTGTCCAAACAGCTGAACACAGGTAAATTATCTGTAACACACGTAACCCACTCCAAACAAATTAATAATCACATATAAAATCAATAAAGTCAATAAAATTAAATATATTAATTTACAGTTTATAAATTGACTTTAATAATTTCTTACTTTGCTACATGTCTAAAGGCTTTTCATTCTAAAAATATACAGTCTTGGTAAGATTTTATGTCAAATGTTTCTCAGTCTGAGGTCATTGCATGAGTATTAATAGATTGACAAGACTTCCTTGTTTTAGTGAATTTATCAAATGTATCTAACTAAATCTGAAGATAATGTTGCCTATTTTAAGACAGTCAGCATGACCAGGCCATAGAGTGAGATAGTTTTCACTTGATAAATCGGACAAATGAAGCACATATATAAGTTCTAAATTCCTAAAATAGTGTTACAACAATCTCAAAATTAGAAATATTAATTAGCTATACCAACTATATTCAAGTTAATTGAATTTGCCGTGATGTATGGCATTTTTCTGAAAAAAGAAAAAACAGCAGTGACTGAAGTTAAAAGAGCATTAGTGAGCAGTTCAATGAGGGGGAGTTTGGTTTGTTGCCAGTAGCTTTGGCACTGATTTTAATCTCAGACTTAAATGACTACCATCTTGGCTGAATGCTGTAGCTGAAGTTTTAAAGAGCAAACACTCATTTAGGACCAGGTTTTTCACTCAGGAGAAGCTGAAAGTTGACAAGACTTGAATTTACAATACAGTATTTTCAACTCTTTGAGGCTTGCTAGCTAGGTAAGGTAGCTCAGTCGCTAGCTATATCAGGGGATTTTATGTTTCAGTGTTCCATGGAAAGAGGTTTTTAAATGTAAATTAAAAAGCCTTTAGCATTTATTTGTTTTACACTGGAACAACCTTTGCTTTCACAGTAGAGGTTCTGTCATGTTGCTCACTAGCAGCTCAACAAATAATCACAATATTTAACACACAGGCAGTCAGCAGAGTCCTAGATAATAGACATATGGTGAAATATAGTTTATATAATAATGATATATAAAGTTATCTAAGCCTAATTTTATGCTCAAAGAGAGTGACAACCCTTAGACTTGTGCTTGAATTTTGTCTATATTTCCTATATCAAAAGTGCTAAAAGCACTAAAATAAAACAGTAGGTGTGTGTATATACTAAGAATATGGGCAACTTAAAAAGTGTGTAAATGAGCAGTCAGCATTAGATGTATATGGAGGTCAGTTGGATATGGAGCTTATTTCCAGTGATTAACCCAGCAGAGAAATCTCAGAATTAGGTACAGATGGAGCAGCGCTTGGCTTTGCTAAAGGAGCTCAGTGCTAACATGAGCCGAACAGAAGGAAGGGGCTTAGTCCAGAGACAACATTCATGTTTAATAGTCAGCTGAACATTTTGGGAATTTACTAAATATTTTGGGTATTTTTTGCAGTTATTTTGATATTACTCTTAACCACAACAAGACTAATATGCTAAATGGTGAACACTAACTATTTATCTCAAATGTACGCAATACAGGTGTACACATGTGAGTTCTAGAGGTCCATTAACTAAATTTCTAGAGATCTGAGATCCCAGAAAGACCAGATGAGCCAGACAAATGAACACATTTCTGTCCATTCACTCTTAAAAAAGTGTTTTTTGTGCTCTTCTTTTCTTTATAAAGTGTTTATTGATAACATAATTTAACTTTTTGTATATGATGTATGCCTACATCTGTGGATTTGCTAAGCAGACTTTGATTAGAAGTCTGGAACTGGACCATTGTCTGCCTATTAAATATAACAACACTATTTTTCTTCTAATTATAAATTTTAATTGTAACACGATGTTAAATTTATGCACGCGTTGGATTTAGATATATTCTATGTATTTTATTTCTAGCTCATAATCAATCCACCACTTCTTTTCAAACTGCTCCAATGACACCAAACTGTTTAACACCCCAGAAGGGAATGCAAACTGTCCAGATCTGTGATAGCAGCGAATTGATGAGAAAAACTAATATTTTTGTGTTATTTCTTCAGTCCATTTTTAGGATGATTCCGAAAGAGGAGCAGGACAGACTTCCAGAAGACGAGAACACTCCGGAAAAAAGAGCAAACAAACTGTGGTCTTACTTCGACAAGTCGGAGACCGGTCAGCACAAAAAATTAATTAATCTAATGAAATACCTTCCAAGAGTGTATTTCTTCATGTTTTCATTTCACTAACATATACATACATTTTTTTATTGTTTGGTAGCTTATGTGCAATAATTACATATAAAATGTATAGCTAAATATTGATAATTAGTCACATCAATTATATTTAAGATTTATTTTATTCAGCATATTAATATTTTTTATCTTAAGTGTAGCTTTAATATGACCATTATTTTATTTATGTTAATATTTTTACATTGCATTATTATTGTTTCTATTGATTTCCTCTCTCTCTGGGTCTCTCTTTCAGATCGGCTGCATGAGGGCGAGTTCATTCAGGGTGTGATGGACAATGATAATGCCCTTCGTTTAATCCAGTATGTGCCCACCAAATAGGAAAATTCCAGCCCACTCTCCTCTTCCTTCTCTCTCTCTCATTTTCTTTTCCCTGCTCTCTTCACTTCCACTCTTTCTTTCATAATCTTTTTTTTTTTTTTTCATTGTAGCTCTAGACTCTGGTCATTTTTGTAAATACTGTTGTACACCATTATCAGCATTATTATGTTTTCACTCCAGCTACACTCCTGTCACAATAGAGAAAAGAGAAAAAAGGTTAAATTAATGTATACAACACAACAGGGTATATTTTTTATTTTATGTCCATAATTTAAATTATCACAGTAACCAAAAATTATACTCAACCTTTAATGTAGATCAACCACAACGGCAGTCCATATTTGTGTTTCTGTAAAACATACAGTAGAGTGTAATGGTTTAAATTTAACTTTCGTTCCTCCCATTTATAGTAGCATAGACTCCCATGCATAAAATAAATGGCCAAGCTTAAAATGTTAAAGAAATATATAAATGAACTGAATACTGCAGAACAGTTTTGGAGTACATGATAATATTACAGAATGGCTTTAATATACAGGGGAATAATGCAGAAAGGCTATGGAGTTGAGGAGAATATTACAGAAAGACAATGGAGCTCAGGAGCATGTTAAGTTGCTTTGTCTGTTACCAGGGAATGTTACCTGATTTTTTGTTTAATTTTTGCTAATATCTGGTTCATTAAAAGCTTTGCCATTTTTTTTGTACAGGAGTGTATATGCTTGACATTAAAGTTAAGAAAAATAATAAACCCATCCTGAGCAACAGTGCTTTTGGACGTCACATAGAAGGTCTTTAGACTATGGTTTTGTAAGTTTGGTGTGAAAAAGTATTATATTCTGTGGAATAAAATTTTCTGAGAAACTGTGAGATTGCCTGTGTTTATTAATCTTTCATAACTGTCCTTAGTCAAGTTTTTGAAATTTGGATTCTTTTTATTAAGCTTACTTCAGACCAACTTTGCAAATGCTGTCAAAGAAGCTGGATTTTCAAGGGAAAACAAGTTAGAATTAGGTTTTTAGGTAATTAGTTTAATTAGGCAGCACAGTGGCGCAGCAGGTAGTGTCGCAGTCACACAGCTCCAGGGGCCTGGAGGTTGTGGGTTCGATTCCCGTTTCGGGTGACTGTCTGTGAGGAGTGTGGTGTGTTCTCTCTGTGTCTGCGTGGGTTTCCTCCGGGTGACTGTCTGTGAGGAGTGTGGTGTGTTCTCTCTGTGTCTGCGTGGGTTTCCTCTGGGTGTCCACCTACCGTCCAAACACACATTGGTAGGTGGATTGGCGACTCAAAAGTGTCCGTGTGAGTGAATGTGTGTGTTGCCCTGTGAAGGAATGGCGCCCCCTCCAGGGTGTATTCCCGCCTTGCGCCCAGTGATTCCAGGTAGGCTCTGGACCCACCACGACCCTGAACTGAATAAGTGGTTACAGATAATGAATGGATGAATGACAACAATTTGCAATTTCATAAATTGCCTCCAAAAGTGAATTTAGTTTATTTTACTTACGTCAGAATGTGAAAACAGTCATTTTGATAATTGCATATGTACAGCAATTGAGTTTGAAATAATCTGCCTCAAAACTAGACTTTCATATCAACTTAACGGATATTTATTATAACTTTATTAGTGCTTATTCATAGATATACATTTTTAAAGATCATTGTTAATATTAACTTTATTAGAATTACGGCCATAATTTGTATTAAATTAGAACGTATTATAATAGTAATTCTGCATTAGAACTAAATTCCATATGTTAAGCTTACTATAAGATATTTATTTGATTAGAACGCTTTCCTGTATTTTAATTTTAACTTAATTAAAGATGTTAATTTTTTTAGTTTAATGTTTAATAATGTTTTTCCCCAGTCTTTTACATTTGTCAAGAAATAGCAGAATAGAATCATGTTAAACATATATCACCACCTGAAGTGGTTTTATAAGGTTGATAATATTCAATTTGACACTTTTAAACCTGAATGCTCTGGTGGTATGACTTTGCCTTAAATTTTTATTGGAAGCAGAAAAAAGATTTTACATGGGGACGATATTTGCTTATAATCCAGGATTAGTGGTGTGTGTTTGTTTGTGTAAGGTCTGACAGTGTATAAATGCACTCATCCTCTGTGCATGCGAGTTAATGTGACAGTACATGTGCATAAGTGATTGCACCTATTGTGTAAGCAATTTTATTTAATATATCACGATGTATTTAAGAACACGATCTGTTCTCTGAAAAAAAAAGTGGGGGGAAAAAGAATTTCATAATACTATTTACTTTTCATTGCTTCTCCCCCTTCACCATCACTCACAGGATTACTGTCATAATCCTCTGTCCAACACAGGAAAGCAGACTTCACAAAATCTCCTGTCTGCACTCTGCCTTTCTTTGGGCTTTCTACGCTGTGTCCAAAATGTTCAGACAGCCTGCTATATTTAATTGTAATCAAACTGTACATTCTGCCTTGAAACGTTTGTAAGGAAATGGGATGCTCTGGAGCAGCTGTACATGAGCCTGACACCACCATGCTCATGACATGAGTACACCAAAGGAGTGTAAAGACCCACCAGTTTGAACATGGAAACCTCCGTATGGATGCTTTAGGATGATTTGGAGTGACCAGAAGAAATAATCCATAATCAGTACCTGACTTTACTAACATAAACATGGAAGAGTGCCTTCGTATCCTAACAGTAACATTCCAACGAGTAGCCCAACTCCGTCCCCCATCCCAGAATAGTAGACTCTGTGACTTTAGTAGTAGAGGAATGAGCTGGTGTCTTTTGGCCACGCAGTGTTTGTAATATTGTTTGTCTTAAGTGAATGCTTTTTGACTGGATATAAATGTTCCATCACCTGGAACATCACAGAATAAACCCTATAATCACAAGAGTTACCAAAGCAACCACCTAGCAGCAACTTAGCAGCTACTAGTGGATACTCAAACAAGCACCGACAGATCTCTAGCCTCTAAAATACCACACAAAAAAAAACCTTTAGCAATGCCCTAAACTAGTTGGAATGCTAAAGCAAATAGAAACTACTGTGCTAAAGCTAGAAACTGCTATAAACAATAAGAGCAAATTGGCTAAGTTGGCTAATCACTCTGCATTTTCTTAAGGAAGTGCACTTTTCTATATTTTCCTTTGTTCATTTATTTTCCAGTGACTTATTTTATGGGTTAGTAAATATCACACAGTTCAACCTTTAGGCAGTAGACAGTAGCGCTAAATTTCCTTGGAGCGCTAAATATCTTGTTGTCTTCCTTGGTATATGTGTTGACTATGACTCAGTTATGCCCAAATTGAGAAAGGTTGAAGAAAAAAAAGTGACAACAGTCCCATAAAAATAAAATAACTAAAAACAGTCGTGAGGGAAAATGCATCATGTCCTTTTGCAATAATCCAAATAAAAGGATAATCCACTCAAATCTCATGTCAAATTTCATTCCGTTCCAAAGAGCTCCCAGACGTTAAATCTATTTATTAAATGATCCGCTTGGAAAAGATTTCAACACTTCAGTCTTATTAGATTGGAGCTTAAAATACATTCATAATGCCATTGTTAAAGCTTGAGCAACAGTTCAGGTAATTACTTTTGTCAGGAAACGTCCCCATAACTCCTCACTTGTTTAAAGCTCAACATGCCATAACAAATTCTCCTAAAAGAAGTCCATACTCCTCTCGCAACTGTTGTTAGCTACTTATTAATGGTAAAGAAAAATACTTATTGCAGCGTTTAATCCACCATCACCAGTGATATGACTGAAGAAGCAGATATGAACGTGCTACAAACAGTGGTTTTAACAAGGAGAGTCTGTTCTTTCTCTCTCCATGGCTTCTTCCATTTCATCCATTTCTCTCTCACAGTCCTCGCATCCCTCTGGTCCGCAGCCTCCCACTAGCACCAGGGTAGGAACATCTCCATTCCTTACAGCATCCAGGGTTCCACCTGCCCATACAGAGTCTCCCACAGCGTCAGGGCAGTGCAGCAGGCCACTGACGGAGTACAGACCTCCGGGTACTACCTCTTCGTAGGCAGGGGCCCGGCCGGCTGCCCTGCAGTCCTCCACCCGCAGTCTCTGCCTGTGCCTCAGCTCCATGATGGTTTTGGTGTAAGAGTTCATTGTCAGGACAGCAGCACCCATACAGCAGCTAAATGAGACCCATGCCAAACTGAGGATAACAACAAAAATAAATATATTCTGGGTGTTAATTCAGCACACAGCCATTTTTATATAACAAGAAAACATCATCTATGACTTAACATGGGCTTCCACATCTGGTTCACTGGTTTCTTTCAGGAACTATAAAGATATTACCAACCCTAACAAAATCATTAATTCATTCATCCGTTCATTATCTGTTAGCGCTTATCTAGCTCAGGGTTGTGATGGGTCCAGAGCCTACCTGGAATCATTGGGTGCAACGCAGGAATACACCCTGGAAGAGGCACCAAGCCTTCACAGGGCAACCCACACACACACACTCAGACCTCAGAGTCGCCAATCCACCTACCAACGTGTGTTTCAGAGTGTCTGAGGAAACTGGAGCACCCGGAGGAAACCCACACAGACACAGGTAGAACACACCACACTCCTCACAGACAGTCACCCCAAGGATACCCACGTGGACACAGGGAGAACACACCACACTCCTCACAGACAATCACCCGGAGGAAACCCACGCAGACACAGGGAGAACACACCACACTCCTCACAGACCGACACCCAGAGAAAACCCACGCAGACACAGGGAGAACACACCACACTCCTCACAGACAGTCACCCGGAGCGGGAATCGAACCCACAACCTCCAGGTCCCTGGAGCTGTGTGACTACGACACTGCCTGTAACACCACCCCACTGCCCTCTAACAAAATCAAAATGCCAAAAAAAATGTTTTCTAAAAACATAGACAACACTGTGAACTTTACTGAATGGTATTGATAAAACTTACGCAAATGACCATCCATAATCCCAACTCTGTGGCCTCCAGTCTTTAGGCCCAACAATAACAGTCAACTGGAAAACTGTAGTGTACATCATATGGGCCACCATTCCCATCAGACCTTAGGGGATGGAGGGAGAGAGAGAGAGAGAGAGAGAGAGAGAGAGAGAGAGAGAGAGAGAGAGAGAGTTACTATACACTGTATTAATATGGAATATTAATCTCCATCTGTAACACTAGTATAGCATCCTACCTGACAGTACAGTGCATATGGCGGCAAAGGCATTGATTTTGAGTGCATGCATTTCTTTATGAGAACACAGAACCTCCAGCCACATCAACAGGAAGCCCATACCCAACAAACTGATGTACATGAACTCTGAAACCATGGACAACCACAGAACACCTTCAACAGAGAGAGAGAGATCAAAGGAAGATTTAAAGACGTGTTCATCTATACATACACCATATTTCTGAACAGTTGTATGTCCTTTCTTTCTTCCAAATTGCATGAGAATTATAATAATAATAATAATAATAAAAATTCCAACTACACATATTGGATGACTGATATTCCATACATTTCTGTGGAAAGTCCAATACATGCACAGTAGGAATGCCTTTGAACCTGAATTCTTTAAAATGCTATAGAGTGTAGACAAGCACACACATATATAAAGACGTGTATGTTGACATCTGAACAAACACAATATACTCACCATGTGTTTCTCCCGGGGTTAAATCAAGGAAACTCCGACATCTTTCCCCTATAGAACAACAGAAAACGCACATTTAATGACTAGCTGCACAGTCCAGTGTCTGTATCTGTACAGTATCTGTTGACTGCACACGTGGAATGCCACTTAAAAAGCAGCAGATTATTCCTCCCTACAAATAGCAATAAAAAAAGTTGATGAAAGTGCTCATCTGCTATTTTTACCATTTTTATATTTTTCAAAATAGTGCAACAGTCACATTGCTTCATAGTCCCTGAATGAAAAGGTTTATTCTACATAGGTTCTCCCTTCATAGTTGCAAACATTAAACAAATGCAGACTGCTCCTTTAAAGCGAAATAAAAGAATGCGAAATATCTGGACATTTTGGCAGATGTCCAATTCACTACTTTTATTATAACATTTTACTTAACATTTTCTCACCATCAGCATGTTTTTCACAGGATTCCCAGAAGCCTGTGTGGAAATATCTGAACATGTATTTGTCCTCTCCCGTCTCCCAGATGTAGTGCACAGCATTTGCCAGCTGTCTCTGCCGAATTCTGGCCAGTTCTTCTCTCCTTTTTGGGGAAATTGTTCGATTAGATGGTCCCCGGGGGTCCGGGGTGGGGCTTTCTGCAAAAAACATTCAAAGTTTGCTAGAGTCCTTTTTTCAGGAGTCTCCCCACAATGTTGTCAGCTAACCAGGACATTACTGTTGCCCCAAGTGTGCTTCTTTAGCTTTAGCATTGAAAGTACAATGTATAGTAGCATCCATTATAATGTAGAAATATAAACAAACAACATGCTGCAGCCTGGAAAATTCTGAAATATTGCCTCAAAATTTCTACTAGACGTAATTGTGTGTTTTCTGACACAATTTTACCTACAAACATGAGTACTACTCTTGTTAGCTTTATGCCATTGTATTTTTGTCCATGTTTATCCAGTTATAACGGTCATACAGTGTTAGAAATAACAGAATTAAGAATAGCAGAGATTCAATAGCTTTACCCAGGAGGCAGATGCAGGATGACTTGGGCATGCAGGTAGCATTCTAATAATAATAATACAATATGACTGTTATATTGCTAATTGTAGGCCATGATTGTTTATTAAAAACAAGACCCAAAACGTAATTTAAATGCTTTTTATACACCAATATATAGTTCATAAATTTTGTATTCGGTTTGAGGATAAACTGAGTCTGACATGAGTCATGAGTGATATAGGGTGAGGCTGATTTGACAATAGGTTGAGAATAAACGTGTTGAGTTGCTGCTTAGTTCCAATCCAAAATCAGAAAGAAATACTCAGTTTAGAAGCAGGAAATCCAACAAGAAAGAGTAGTAAGGGAGTAACTCAGTGACGAACAAATCAACTGTAACAGGCTTATTGTTTATGTATTTGAGAGGGAGAATTATAATAATAGATTTTGTAACCTATTGTAACAAAATGACCTGTGCAGGACGTAGCTACTGTTCACACAGGTGTTAAAGGGGAATTTTGCACACTTTGTAAAAATATTGCATAGTTAAGCAGTTATACCAAGTAACTACCTGTTTGGATTAAAGAGAATCTTTACAGCTCGCAGTGAATGGGAAAAGACTGTGCTTTGTTCCCACAGTAACAATGCATCCGTTCCCAAGATTACAATACCACATTTCCTGTGGTTGCATTTCATTTATTTCCATAGTTATGTTACACCCACTTTCATGGTTACACTACACCATTCATTCATTGTCTGTAACTGCTTTTCCAGTTCAGGGACGTGGTAGGTCTGGATCTCACCCATTCCTTCACAGGGCGACACACACTCACACTTATGGACACTTTTGAGTCGCCAATCCACCTACCAGCATGTTTTTGGACAGTGGGAGGACTCCTCACAGACTCGAACCCACAACCTCCCTGGAGCTGTGTGACAGCAACTTTACTTGCTACGCCACCATGCCACCCAGCACTACGCCAGAGCTAGATCCAATTTGGGATGAGTTTTGGTCCAGAACTAATCATCCAGCATCAAGTAACAAACCTCACTAAAGTTTATGTGGCTGAATGACCTCAAATCCTCAGAGTAATGTTCCAAATTCTATTCAAAAATTTTCCCAGGAAAACATACTGACCTGTGGTGTAAGGCTCACTGTTGTTCTGGCCACAGTTCTTCATCTTGACAGGTGACAGGCAGAGGGGTTTGACAACTTTGTGCGTCCCTTCGCACCAGTAAGAAGTGCAGAAAGCCAGAACAGAGAGAGCGAGAGCGAGAGAGGTGAGCGAGAGAGAGAGGAGAGAGCGAGAACGCCGAGGCATGTGATCCAACATGGCTGAAAACAATAAAGACAATCAGATAATGTTCGCTAAGGTCATAAACCACTGAAAATATACTTTAAAAAAAATCTTTAAACACCTGCTCAGCCAGCATTTCTTGAAATGAAGGGAATTAATAGGGGATTTCCCTCCCTTTTCTGCTGTAACAGCTTCTGCTCTTCTGGGAAGGCTTTACACTACTTTAGAACATGTAGAACTTTCACTTGATGGCATTCAGCCAAAGGGGCATTACTGAAGTCAAGTACAGATCTTGGTTCTGAGTCATTCCAAAGGTGTTGGATGGTGCTCCATCATGCCATAAAGTTCCACCCAGTTCCACAGCTCAGTAGCCCAGTGCTGGGAGCTTTACACTCCTCTAGCTAACCTTTTCTAAACAGATCATGCAACACAAACAGTTGGGCCTATAATGAGTGCATCTTAAAGTAGCTGAATTTTCTCATTAAAAGGTGTGTCTGGATAGTCGTTGATATACATCACAAAGGAAACAAAAATGGCACCTTTGTGTCTTCACTCATAGTCTATTTTATCAGCTCATATTACCCTATAGGGACCTTTTGTAGTTCTTTAATTACAGGGTGAAATAAATCTCTTGCTCTTTGAAATTTGCTATCCTCATTTCTCTTTTTTTCCCTCTTCTCGTTCTTAAAAAGCCAGGACCCCAACAGAGAAGGTATCTTTGGGTATGGATCATGCTCAGCGCTGCAGAATCACTGATGTGGTGCTATGGTAGCATTTCAGTGTGTGCTGCAACTTGTAGATGTATTGTCAGGTCACTGAAGTGCCGATAAAGATCCATCACTAAAATAATTGCTACTCTGTGGCTATTCGGCACAGTAAGTATGCACAGTAACAGATGGACTACAGTCTGTAATTGCTGGATTACAAGTGTCTGCATGTCCAGTGGAGCTAATAAAATGGGCAATGAATGCCGAAACAAGGAGGCCATGTTGATGATTTGGCGGATTGGTGTATAGTGTATATAATGAAGACCTTAAATCAAACTGACCCTGTATGAACCCTGAAGGCTTGGACACACTGGGCACATTTAAATTTTATAGGCCTTACCTCTGGAGGAATTTCATTTATTAAATTATTCAAATACACTATGCTAAACTATTTTTAATCTACTTGTTTATATTAATAACCAATGAACATGTAAAAGAGGAAACTAATCAAATCAGTCTAAATGTGATGATTTGAGGGCATCAACTTTAAGCTACAAAATAAAACATGGGATATTTACAAGAATTAATGATACTTTTAAAAAATATTTTTGCTATGGTGTAATGGCTGTTTCCTCGATTACATTGTTGTATTCAGTTTAGTTTTAAAGTCAATTAACTCACAGAAATTTACGCCTAGTCCAGTGTCTAAGGTGTAAATAATGTTACTGAAAATGGGTCAATTCAAGATAAACCGAGTCAGAGCTGTTTACTATAGTAGTGATTGGAACCAGACGTCTGCCTCTCCACTTTAACAGAAGATAGAATAGTATTTGTAGTTCCTATAACCGCCATTTTAAAGAAACCTCAAGTTCCTATGGAAACAAGTTTCACACACACAGCAAAACAATTCCTATCAGTGCTGAAGTTTAATATATAAATGTATTCATTTAAAATGAAATTAAAATGTATATAAAATGTATGTTTACGGTTATTTTTACCTGTACACTGCGTCTCGAGTCACAACGGCTCAAATGAAGCATCATCCCAATCCATTATTTACTTCCGTTTATTTTCTTTAGGGGAAAGAGCAGACGGAGCAAACGGCACTCTCTTCTGACTGAGCATCCTCACCCCCTCCCTTTTCTACGCTCTCCTTTTGAGATTTTTATCCATCTCTGGACCTTCTCCTTTCTCTCCACTTCCTTCTTCCTTTCCTGTATTTGTCTTCCTCTTCTTTCTTCACCCTTTCTCTCTTCCGTTTCTTAATAACCCTTTTTTACTTACCGGTTCTTCTCCCTTTCTCTCTCACCAAATCACTCCAATTTCTCTTTGCTTCTCTCTCTCTCTCTACTTAGAAATTGGTGTCAAGTCCAACCTCAGATTTTGGTATAATCTCTTCATAAACCCATCTCCTGGCTCTCTCTCTCTCTCTCTCTCTCTCTCCCTCCCTCTCCCCATCTTTTCTCTTTTCCACAGCATCCCTTCATGCTCTGCTGTAATTACAGCACAATGCTGGACATTTCTCAATATAATCCGGACATCCCACTGGATTTGACACTGTAGGTATTTGCCATTTGTTTCTGTGATTATTACACATCTCTCCACAATCCTCCTTTTACAGTAATCAGGAGGAGGAAACAAAAACAAGAAAAATATCTGGACCAGCTTTAATTCATACACTCATGTGTGCACTTTTGTGCAGCCCTGCTGAAAATACATGTTTGTTGATTTCTATTGTGAAAATGAATTTTAAAAATTATGGCTTTTAGAACACAAAGCAAAATCCATAATTTTTTGGTTACTTTTCCCTGTTATAATTACTCAACAATAAACAGTAATAGTATGCTTAAACATGTTTTCAGTATCCAAACAGGTGCCCAAAGTTTGTACAGTGACAGAGGCTGAGTAGGAATTCATGTGTGTGCAATAATTTATTTACATAAAACATAAGACAAATAA
The DNA here is from genome assembly GCF_029633855.1 of Hoplias malabaricus. Lineage (NCBI taxonomy): Eukaryota > Metazoa > Chordata > Actinopteri > Characiformes > Erythrinidae > Hoplias > Hoplias malabaricus. Next base: position 4,730,151 of record NC_089809.1, read on the forward strand.
GCAGTGTTAAAAAAAGGAAACAACAACAACAACAAAAAAAAAAACAAATGTAAAGGCGTACTCCACTCTTCAAAATAAAAGTTCAAATATTGAAAGTTCATCCCCAGGCTTGTGATTTGCAGTAATGCAAAACCAGTTTTCCATCACTGCCAAAACACTGAAAAGAAACCAAGAAGAATTATTAATAATCGTAAAATAAGTGATGGAGCTTCATGTGTTGCAGCATTATGTGACAGGGGAAATCTGACCTAACGAGTACAAAAAGAGGCACAGTAAAACATGCAGACTCAAACTGAATGTTCAACGTACCAGATTTTATCCCAGTCAAGGTATATTTAAATCTTGAGCCACAGCGCCCTCTACGGGCATGATTACCAAAATGGCACAACACTGGAGTGATGGGGCGTCATCCAGTAGCTTTGGGATGAGCCATATAGGGGTTTGTGATCCAAAACCATCCATCCAGCCATACAAACTGGCCTCAAGGGATGTTTGTGCGTCTGTACGCCATTAAGTTCACACAGAAATATAAAAAATATAATCTGAAGTCTTGTGTGAACAAGCCCCTGATTAACACACTTTTCAAATAAGCAGAAACAAAGCTTGTGTGTCCAGTAGTGTAACTCAGCATTGTACATGAGGCTAGAATAATACTTACTTCAAAGAGCACACCTACTTCTTGATCGGGTGATGGAGCAAAGGACTGATTGACATAAATGAACTGCAAGTAAAAGGGGGAAACAACTTAAGTAAACTGTCCATACTTCACCAATCTGAACAATGTCACATAAAACATCCAGACTCTTTACTTTTGTAAATTAAATTTTCCTAATAAGAACATTTTTCATATGTATTGTACCAGTTGTTCGCTAGGCTCGAGTTTAAGGAAACGTGATATGAACTGGGAAAGCGACTGCACAGTCCTCCCTCTCTCCACAGCCCACTTTTTGGTCTTCATTATGGGGGTGTCTCCAACTGCCTTCAAGAGCACATCAACTGGAAAGGGTACATTAAAACATATTAACATACAGCTCACAATGAAACATACAATGCCACTACCATATACAGGTGCTGGTCATAAAATTAGAATATCATGAACAAGGTGATTTATTTCAGTAATTCCATTCAAAAAGTGAAACCTGTATATTATACTCATTCTTTACACACAGACTGATATATTTCAAGTGTTTATTTCTTTTAATTTGATGATTAGAACTGACAACTAATGAAAACCACAAATTCAGTATCCCTAATAACTCAACTTTGTAAGTCTGAATCGCTTATTAAGAAATTATTTGCAAGACAGTAATCCCTTAAGATCTAACTCTACACATTCATGCCGAGACTCTCTGCAGAACACTGTAGTTTCAAAGCAGCGAAAGCTCAGCCACAGCCCTGACTGCTTTTTTCACATTTTGTAGAGTTAAAATCACCGCCACACAGATAATAAGGCTAAAAAGTGTTTTTTTAATGCTGGGGGTCTTTACAATAAACAACCACATTTTAAGGAGAGGGCTGTCATGAAAAGGCTAATGGACAGCTACAAAATCGCTAATAATAAAAAGGCAACGCACTGATTGGCTCCTGAAACAAAGCTCGACATTTTCTTTGGCAGATCGAGCTGTCAATCAAGCTACTGCGGAACTGCCCGCCTTAACAGCCGAGTATCGGTTGTTTACAGCGGGGTTAAAGCGGCTATTACCGCACTGTTCGAACAGATTTAGTTGGTTTTACTTTTAAGAAGATGAACTTACTCTTCTTTTTCTCATCTGAAATCGCTGTTGGCGCTAAATCCGCACTGTTCTGCTGTATTTCATCTTTCTGTGATTCCGTAGGAGACTCTGCGCTGTCAGACATCTCTAAACAGGCTAACAACACAGCCAGGCTTCAAAATAAAAGTCCTAGTTTGTTGCTCCAATATTCAGATTTTTCTTTAGGGTTTAAATTCCCACTCTTGACATGGATTAAACCATTATTAACTCATTTCTGTCCATCAAAAATACGTATAATTACTTACAAGTAATTATCCAAAGAAAAAAAATGTAAAAACCATTCAATACTCTTAGCGCTATGAATATGCAATAAGTCCCAAACTCTCCCTGAATGTCCTGAAGTTCTATATGACTTAAGTTCTGTTTTTTTTTTGTTTTGTCTATTCTTTCGATCAAAAATACTATATAAAAAAGTTTATGAGTGTATGTATACTACAGATAACATGGGTTTTGAACATTAAATAAAATGCTATATTGTGTTGTAGATAGGGAGACACATACCTTTCACCACTGCAAAAATAAAAGATGACATTTTGGCCCTTTACCACTTTTCAACCATATATGTTATGTGTAAGGTACATGGAATATTTCCCCAAGTAATCCAATTAAAAATGATTAAATGATAAATATACATTTTAAATAATTAAAAATTATACATTTTTGAAGAAATGAAATTTCATACAATCCCCATTTACAGAAATGGTGGGAAATATTTTATAATGCAATGAAAGCTATGTGTGATTTTAAAATTCCCTTTAGGATTTGTTTATCTTTCAAAGCACATAGAATAGATTTCCAGTGTTTCCGCTGAGCAGTTGATTGCATTTTGTAAACAAAATTAGCCTTTGATGTGCACAGAAATGTTGCAGGCATCAAATGTAAACAAGTTTTATATTTACAAAACACAATCACGAGATCACACAGCTCCAGGGACGTGGAGGTTGTGGGTTCGATTCCCGCTCCAGGTTACTGTCTGTGAGGAGTGTGGTGTATTCTCCCTGTGTCAGTGTGGGTTTCCTCCGGGTGACTGTCTGTGAGGAGTGTGGTGTGTTCTCCCTGTGTCTGGGTGGGTTTCCTCCGAGTTACTGTCTGTGAGGAGTGTGGTGTATTCTCCCTGTGTCAGTGTGGGTTTCCTCCAGGTTACTGTCTGTGAGGAGTGTGGTGTATTCTCCCTGTGTCAGTGTGGGTTTCCTCCGGGTGACTGTCTGTAAGGAGTGTGGTGTGTTCTCCCTGTGTCTGTGTGGGTTTCCTCCAGGTGATTGGTGACTCAAAGTGTCCGTAGGTGTGTGTGTGTGAGTGAATGTGTGTGTGTGTGTCTGTGTTGCCCTGTGAAGGACTGGCGCCCGCTCCAGGGTGTATTCCTGGCTTGCGTCCAATGATTCCAGGTAGGCTCTGGACCCGTGACACTGAACTGGATAAGCAGTTACAGATAATAAATGAATGAATTAATTAATTAAATTTTTTTTGTACACATTCTTTGTGCAAATACCTGTTTTAATTGTACAAAATAACATATTATTATACAAAATGTACAGTGGTCCCACTTATAGTGTCTTTATCACACAGCTCCAGGGTCCTGGGGCTGTGGCTTCGATTCAAATTCTGGATGTCTGTGAGATGTTTTGTGTGTTCTTACTTTGTCCGTGTGGGTTTCCTCCGGGTGCTCCAGATTCCTCCCACAGTCCAAACACACACATTAGTAGGTTAATTGGTTACTCAAAAGCGTAAATATGTGAGTGAGTGGTGCCCCGTGATGGACTGACGCCCTGTCCAGAATGTGTTCCTGCCTTGCGCCCAGTGATTCCAGGTATGTTCTGGACCCACCGCACCCTTGAAATGGATAAGTGATTCCAGACATTAAATGAATGACTGAATATAAGGACTGAGTTTAATTCATTTATTTTGTAGGACCACTGCAATGTATGTTATGTGAAGACATCACAACAAAAGAGCAATGGCAACACCCCCCTAGAAAATGCAGAGAATGCTGGAGAATTTCAGACATTTACATATGGAGTGATGTATTTAGAGCCAGTATGTTCAACTCTGCCCTAAAAGACCTGTCCCTCACAGATTAGTTTTAGATCTAATCTAACACACTCAGATTAGTTAGTCTAAAAGTCAGCTGCTACTACAGTATGTATACACAAGGCAATATGTTAATTTTACAGCCCAAACACATTCTGGTCCACAGATTGGCTGTACACAGTGGGTCCACATATGTGAGTATGTGAGTGATTGAGAGAGTGTTTCGTGCCCTGTGATGGATTGGCACCCTTCGCAGGGTGTGTTACTGCCTTTCCCCAGTGGTTCTGGGTGGCCTCCAGACCCACCGTGAACCTGAACAAGGTGTTATGGAAAAATATAAAATCATGGTAGAAGGCTGTTGAGAGAGAACAGAATATTCCAACCAACTAAATATGTATTCACAAACAAACAAAAAAATAAATTAAGACTTCTCTGGAAGTGAAGTCATCAAGGTCTGTACGGAATTCCTCCTCTGTGTTTTTCACCCCCCTTTTCCTGTGCTGTTCTTGAGCAGCGGAATTTTTCAGGATGTGTGTGTGTTTGTGTGTGTGTGTGTGTCTGTTTGGGGGTGGGGCAGTGTTCATCAGTAAGGAACCTTCTGGGCCTTTTGGACCAATTGTTGTCTGTGAAAATAAAATGTGTTCATTATTATTTAATATAATTGTATAATATAATAATAATGTTATTGTTAAAAGTTGTTTATAAACACAAGAGTTAAATTTTAGATTATCTATGATTAGGAAGTCAGCTAATCATGTTGTGATTTGTAATGGGATTAATCTTGTAAAGGAAAAAACATCCTCCTGGTTTTTCTGGATGTTGTTGGTCAGATTAGTGCTAATGCTAAGCTATGCTACTAAAATCCTAAATACTAGCATTAACAGCTTAAGTATTAAGGATAAGGATAAAGTCTCATTCATTCAAAGATATACATAATTCTACATTGGGTCTTTAAAGCATGTCGAAAAGCATTTCATATTGTTTATCAGTTTAGACACATAAGCAGTGTCTAAAGTCTTTTTCGTCCAACACCAATGACCATGAAGAGCTACACTCTGGCTGCACAGACAGCTTGAAGATGAGCTCAAGCACACACTTATCTCATGATATAGGGTTATTCTCTGGGGACAATCAGTCTCTGTACATCATAGAATATTTGAGTCTGAAAGAAACTTGTAAATGTATGGGTGGATGGATAAAAAGTAAAAAGTCTTCTGGCCTGTGTGGGACATAACACTACATAGAACTGGTACGCAAAGTCCAAACTGAAGAGAGGTTAACAGCAAAATCCCACAGATAGTTTTTTTTTGTCCTGTAGTCCATACACCTTCAGCCCAAAAGTACTCCATCTTCATATCAGCTAAACAACTGTCCTTCCAACACAGAAAAGCATCCTGATAACAGTCTTCAGCGGATCATCTCAGTCCCTTGAAAAACAAACACTGACATCCAGGACCATCTCCAAGGCCTGAACAAATGGTTATTGTGACACAGACAAAACAACGACCACAATTGGAGTAAGCTATGGGTTACTGTGACAATGAAAACTCAGGAGGAACATATAGAGACTCCAGGCTTAAGCCATGGACCCTCCTTTAAGGCAGACTCTTTTCAGTACAATCCATTCATTTAGTACGTAGACCTGATTAAATGGAGCTAGCAACTACAGTAATGCTTAAACCCCTCCTGTGTAAATCTCCAGGGATCTGTGTGTGATCTCATAGACAGTCTAACACTTCCAGGCTTTCACTATTGTTTCCAGCTCACGTCAGACTCTCTCTGAATCAGTTTCAGAAAAGGAAGTGATCTCAAAGCTATGATTCTGCCAAAACCATAGCTAAGAGGCTAATGAGGCCAAAGCGTAATGGAACCGTATGGACATAAATTAACATCAAACAAACTGTGTGCCAGAGTCATCACACACAGTTCAAGAGCCAATAACCTACATTTGTATTCTAGATGTATTTTTCCTTTAAACATTATGTCTGCCTCTTTGTTACTTTTAACTTTAAGAATCAATAGAAAATCAACTATGTTCTGAATGTTCCTCATGCAAAATAGTTTGGGCTAATCAGCTATGTGTGAAATGGGTTAATACATATGTAAATTCTACATCACAAAATAAATAATTAAAAACTGGATATTTTTGCAGTCTATTTTTTCATATATTGTGTGTATGGCCAGTAGAAACAAGTAAAATAAATTCAGATTAAAAAACTAGGCAAAATTGGTTCTCCATAATATGAGTCCTACATGACGACAAGCCCTTTATTGCAAAGCAAACAGTGAACGTGTCCTGTAGAATCTGATGTAAGACTGAACTCACACCTAGGTATATAGCCAATCTGAAACACCGAGGTATATAGCCAAATAGGTTATGAACACAATGTTGAAAGTCTGGAAAGGCCAGAAAGTTTTAACAATAATTGTTCTTGTCAATTGCCTTCATGAACTTACAGTGTCATAACAACATTGTTATTCAGTTGCACAAGAACACAAGAATGAAGTTCTCGGTTCTACCGATCCGTGTAAAATCAGAAAGTAACCCTTTGTTTATTACAACAGCCATGAAATAGAGATGATCCGTTTTCAGCAATCTTTGGGAAAAAAGCGGGGACGTTAAAGGGGAAAATAGTAACCTCTAGTGCTTTATCACTGAAAGTCTTTGAGAGTACTGTATATACACAGTACTGTGCAACATTTTAGGCACTAGAGATTATGAGATTTAAAAAGCTATTTATCTGAGCAGTAAGTGTTTATTTGCTACAAACAAACAACAAATAAGGCCCAACATTAGAATTAAAACAAATAGCATTATTCCAGTGAGAGTGATATTCTGTGTGTGAATGTGTTGGATGAGGTTATCATCCAATACCTAGTTTTAGCAGTTAATAAATAATGATTTTAAATAATGTGTGCTGTTGATTTAAGAAATTCGTGCAATAAAGGAGAATCTGAACCAAACATCCATCCATCCATTATCTGTAACCGCTTTTCCAGTTCAGGGTCGCGGTTGGTCCGGAGCCTACCTGGAATCACTGGGCGTAAGGCGGGAATACACCATAGAGGGGGCGCCAGTCCTTCACAGGGCAACACACACTCACACATACAGAAACTTTTGAGTCACAGACAGTCACCCGGAGGAAACCCACGCAGACACAGGGAGAACACACGACACTCCTCACAGACAGTCACCCGGAGGAAACCCACCCAGACACAGGGAGAACACACCACACTCCACACAGACAGTCACCTGGAGGAAACCCACGCAGACACAGGAAGAACACACCACACTCCTCACAGACAGTCACCCGGAGCGGGAATCGAACCCACAACCTCCAGGTCCCTGGAGTGATGGTGTAACTGCGACACTGTGCCGCCCCTGAACAAAACATTGTTCTTCGAACTCACTCCCACCTACTACTTTATAGAAAAAAAAATATTATTTTTCTTCTTTGTATATGTTGTATTTACTGTGATTATATAAAACTTTATACAAGCACCACACTTACTGAGAAGGCATTAGATTAAATATATACAATTATCTTAGGTGCCTAAGACTTCTGCACAGTACTGTATATAACAAATAAGGAAGAAGAAGAATAGAAATAAGAAAAAAGTGAACCAAGCAATTTAAGAGAAAGAAAACAACTTCTGTGTTGGAAAATTTTGGGGACATTCTTGCAGAGTAGTTTATAATTAACAGTAATATCTCGTGGAAAAAAATGCAAGTCTTTGACATTGCCGTCACTCCTTAGTACTGCCCACATAGGATTAATAGGGACTAGCTGGGGTCTAGTTGGGTCTGGTTTGTGCATGAGCTATTTTGGGGGACCAGGTTAGCTGCATATTTTGGATAAATCTGAGCAGCTCAGTAATACCCTATATGGGGTCAATACAATGATGTCCAGATGTGCCCTATATTTTACCAATCCTGGTCCCTTCCCTGAATCTGGAGGCATCCATGTGTGGCGCCAACATTAAAACATTGCACAAAACTTGTACCCGGCCTGGTTGCCTATACATGTGTTGGCTGGAAATACATAAAAACAGTATGGGAATACATAAAGACTGCAAATACTGGAAAAGTGGGTACATTTTTAAATTCTGTTCAATATAATGTGGAAGAGGATATAAAGAACTATAAGGTTCCGAATGGACATTACGTTGAAAAGTGCCCATTAATGAAGGATTTTATCAGGATAAAATGTGACTAAAGCACTGAAAATAGCACACGGTCTAATCCTGAGGGAGTGGGAAAAAAAACAGCTGGACTGTTTTTCAATAAAAGAAATGCTCTCCCCAATAAATGTCGCGTCACTTCCTAGCCCATCCCTAAGGGAAAAAACAGAAATATCCGAGAAGGAGAGAAGAAAAAAAGCTCATGAAAGAAGTGTTAACGTGGATAAAAGACGACTTTTATCAAAGAGAGGAAAAATCACAGGGCGAAGGGAACTTATAAGTACACTTTTATCGAAGTAAGTGTGTTTTTTCTTTTGTTTCACTCACTTTTACAGCGGCATCTTTCCCTCCCCTTTTCCCGTCTCATTTTATTTCCAACAATTCTAAGATAGTTTTGAAGCTTAAACGTCCAGTTTATTGTTTTTTGGGACGAAAAAATTAGTACAACTTATTTAATACTGTAATATCGGTAAAAATCCTCATGCGTATAAACTTTCCAAGTACTGGATTTGGCTTCTCTTTGGAATTTTTATTTTCCACCTTAAATAGTCCCGCGGTTTGCTGCATCGTTTAAGGTGGAACGGAAAAATTCCAACTTCATACTCGTTAAACTTATGCAACGGCACCGAGCGAGGTAAAACACGATATAATAAATAAATAAAGATTGTAGGGGGCCGTTATTAATAAATATGTTATAAATATGTTACATATATTTTAAATAAACGTCAACAGCTTTCCAAACAAGTTTGATTCGTTTTATTTATTCTCTAGCTTTTAATTCTAACGTTTCTAGTTTTATACGTTAAAAAAGCCCCTCCCCCTACACCCCACACACATTACTGTACTGACATATATTATAATGTATATGGTTATGCTGTATATAGTTGTAAACACTGTTACATAAATGGTCAATCCAAGAAAACCCATATGTGCACTGATGTTAGGTGCAGTTGTACCAGTAAAACACCCTGTATAAAATACCTAGTGATATATATGACAGTTAAACCTGCTATGTAACTGTAGTAGTCCATAAACAATACATTTTATAGAGGAAATTTAACTGGTAATTATTAAACTTCTCAGACATTCACAAGTTTTATTATGTAGGTGTACTTCTGAAGCTCAAACCCCAGTGTTAATTGTAGATTACAGAAAATGAAAGAAATCTGCAAACAATTTATAATTATAATGTATTTTTAATTTATATTTATTCTAGTGCCCTTTTAGAACAGATACCTTCACACCACACGAATGGTTTTACAGATCTTCTTTGCACAGACCCAAACATAGTTATTCTGTGATAAAAGTCAATAATAGTTCATTACTCTTTAATACAAGGAGGGTTTATACTGAGCATAGAGGTCTTATTGAATAATTATTGAATTTTAATGTTTAATAGAGAAAAGTGTGTTATATAAAAATGTGTTGTATATTTAAAGAGAATTATGTGAATGCAGGACATCTGGCCCATCCTTGTTTAAGATATTTAAGCTATGATTTGGCCACTGTTTCCTTGAACCTGTGTAACAAGTGTCTGAAATCATGTAGCGTACATGTAAAGTAGTTATTTCCATGACATTTACATTATAATTTTCCTACCAATTGCCTAGTTTAAGCTAGGTCACTTGTTGAATCCTGCCAGCTTCCAATATTCTGATATATGTCTTGTATTAGAAAATTCTTAGCTATTAAAGTTGTAGTGAGTAGCATTTGTGATGTTCGAAAAGCCAAAAACAAATCAGTCAGAAACATAAAATACACGGAGTGTATTCAGGCAGTATTCACAGATGAGCCACTCCTGAATAATTATCAGAAAATACAGTGTTGCTAGAAGTAAATGAAGATGTAAGCATGCAAACAAATACATAAATAAAATATATACATCAAAATATGTATGTACACAAGTTATATTTTGGAAAGATAATAAAGATCAATTGATTTTGCACAGCTACCGATAGCATTAAGTAAGAGGTTATACTGTCACTATTGGAAATAAATCGTAGTTTTGGAAAATACCAGCAGCTGTCGTTGGTTTTATTACAAATGGCAGACAGAAATGCGTCAAATTTACTTGGAATCCAAGCAGATATATTTACATTGACTTAAATTGTAAGTTAGAGTTTTGAAGCTACTTTTCAGACGTTGACATAAATCACGGCTTCCTTTGGAGAGTAAGTGACAGTCTGATTAGCTTAGGTTTTAGGAATAACAACTTTAGTGTTGAACAGATTCATAATCTCTGTTTAAGACATGTGTTGCTTAAGCCTGGAGGGAAGAGTCTGAAAGAATGTGCCTGTGTTACGTGTGCCTCGGCTACAAGTCTGAGCACGGCTCAAGTCAGTTTTTCTCACTCTAACACTTCAACTTTACTCATCTACATTACATTATCCCGAATTGCTCATTATATATGACACTGCAAGCAGTGGATATGGCCTGATAAATAAAGTGGACAAAAATGCTGCCATAAATTTGAAGTGTATGAAGTCATTCATACAAGTTAATTCATTAAGACACAATATACGTCCAAAAATTTGTGAACATTTTGTCATTTAACATTTCTTTTGGAATGAAAGGATTAATGGAGAGTGTGTTTACTACTCTTACAACATTAAATGTTGGAAAACTTTAATGCCAGTCATTAGAGTTCAAGGGGGGGGGTGCTAAAAATTAGCTGAATTTAAAAATGTACGCTTTTTCTGATGTAGCAAGGCATGCTCTGTTGCCTTATTAACTTATTTTCACTGTAATATTCTACTTTAGGTCCAATGCCTCTGCACAAGTCGGGCCGGGCCACTCGGCTGGACCCCACCATGATCTCAGCACCGCTGGGAGACTTCCGCCATACGATGCATATCGGACGAGGTGGGGATGCCTTCGGGGATACGTCCTTTTTGTCCAACTGTGGACCAGCCAATCCTGAGATGGTGAAGGAAAACACAGAGCCCAGAGGTGTGCAATGGGATAACATATTACTATTTATTTTCATATTCCATATCTAATTATTTCATTTTACTTCCTTCTTTCATCTGTTGCATTTGTATTTCTCCCTCTGTTGTCCTGTCTATCGTTTATTTTTCAATTTTTTTTCTTTCCTTCATTTTACAGTTAAATTTCCTTCTTCTTCCTTCTATAAATTCTCTTATATTTACTTATTCTTTGTGTCTTTCACATTTCCTTCTGTCTTGATTCATTTATATTTGCAGAAGAGATAGGATGTTTTTATTTTTTTTCCTTCCCTGGATTTCTTCTGGGAGAAAACACTAATTGCGTTACACATTCAGTTGAACACGCTTGTAGGAGATCACTAACTAGTAATTCAGGTGCAAGAATTTTCTTCAGGACAAACAGTTGAATTTAATACTAGTTGAATTTAGTGCTGTTTGTGAAACATTGAATAAGATTTGGTTAATTCAATCCTATTATAATTTTTGTATTGCCATATCGCCTACTCTTAACAGAGCCCCTGAGGTCAGTGTCATCTCCCACAGCGACGCCAACTGAAGTCCACACTCCAGAGATGAGACTGAGCCAAGATGATGATGAGATTGAGATTTCATATGGGTCTCCTTCAAGGCTCCAGCACTCTGAGTCTGTCTCCTCCTTTGACTTGGACCTTGATTTGGGGCCGTCGATTCTGGGTGATGTCCTGGGGGTGATGGACGGCCTTTCACTCGATTGGACAACAGCTGGAAAAGAGGGCGGAGATGGTTTTATTGGTGACGACATGAATGAAGTAAATGGCATCAAGTCCAAAGGCCTGAGGCCCAAGGTGAGGTTCAGTGACAAAAAGGAGGAGATTATCGGCAGAATCGGTGGCAAAACAGAGATTGAGTTTGAGAAGGAACAAGAAATATGCTCAGTTGAAGGTGTCCAGGCCATTCGAAGTCCTGTGGAATCGACCAATCATAGACCAGATCACAGCCCAAGCCCCTCTTCTTCCATGAGCTCAGAATACGAAGGTATCTCCCCATTGGACAGAAGGAGGGAGGACGAGGAGTCAGAAGGAGAAGGCGAAGTGGTTGGAGAACAGGGATATACCTTCGAGGATGAGTCTGATGATGAGATCGGACTTTAGTGGCAATCTAAGGGGACCAAGCACCGAAAAGTATGCACAGAAGAATTGTTTTTTTTGGGGGTTTTTTTCTCATCAACATTCCAGAAAAAGGGAGAAATAATATCTAACCAAGCCAAAGCTAAAATGATCTGTATGAATATATCCAAGAGAAAACTGGATCTTTTTTATAATAAGTAGGTTAAAATGACTTTTCACAAGAGCCTTAAATGTTTCCAGTGTAACCAATGCTGTAGAAATTGTGTATTATAAGCTTAAAAAACAGGCTAATACTTCATCCTGTCATGGGGCAAAATGAGATAGAATTTATATATTAGTATATAACTTCTTTTAGTTTTACTTTTAATATTTAATGTTGTAAAACAGCCTTGGTAAGCATTATAATTATTTGAGGTTTACATGTACACACACACACACATACATATACGTATATACTGGGAAACTTTACATTTTGGATTTATTCTTTGGGAGTTAATAAGGCAAGTGGAATAAAGTATGGAATCACTGCTTAATAAATCATCTCAAAAACAAAATAGATAATTGAGAAAAAATGCAGTGGTCCAAAATTATATTTTAGTTACCTATATTGTAAAATATTTTTTTAAGGAGAACCATGTTATATTTTGCTTCTCAATATTTCTTTGCTATTATAATACAGTTATACTATCTAGAGACAGAACTACAGAATATAATGATCTATAATTAACCCTTAGAAGTCAAAAGCATGCTACAATGTTATAATTTTTGAGCTCACTGACACAAATGTAGAAATTCTGTTGAAAGTGCAGAAACTCGATTCATAACACATTTGTGTTTGTAAATAGAGAATATATTGTATAATTTCAAAATGAAAAATAACTGATAATGTGAGTGCATACACCATTTTACTCATAAACAATATAAATCAAATGTAAATTCCAGTCTAAAGTTAACTATGAGAAAACTACAGAAAGAACAACACTACCGCTTTCATTGTAATATATAGCTTTGCTTTTATGAGGTAAGAAATGCTGTAAACTGAATACAATGCTGATTTTTTATCACAGAAACCCAAAGTAATCTCTACTCTTCTGGAGTACAGTAAATACTTTATGTCCCAAGGTTTGTAGAAAACATTTATTATTAGAGACTTCTGCTACATTAAATTAGATATAAGCATACAGTTTTTAACCTATGGCATGAAACAAAACCGGCTTAATGTCACCATACTAAGGATAGATTAGAGTTTGTGTTCTCTGGCGTGATGGAGCACCACTTAATACCTTTGTGATCAACAGAGATCCAGATATCATTCAACACAGTGACTGATCTAACTAATGCTCCTGGATGACGTCACATCCAAACTGCTATTATATGTTCCAGTATAAAATGTCAAGCCTTCCAAGAATACAAGCTGTTACTGCAGCTAAAGAGAGGCAAAGTCCAAACTCCAAACTTTATTTCAGAAATGTCGGACGAGCAAGAGTCCAGGATCTTTTGTCCATTTCATATACATCATTAAATATCAGTCTGCCGTATGTATCAAATCGAAATAATTTTAAAAGCAATTACCTGCCAGTACTTAACATCTTCAATATAATCATGCGTTCCTTGTAAATGTAATTTATTTAACATATTATGTAATTGAATGTATAATTATATAAATATAATTTAGTACTAAAGCTAAACCAAAGTAATAAATGTCAACTTCTAAGGGTTACGTTCTCAAAATCAAAACGTCTCTGATCTGAACTTCTAGACTCTGGCCCAGTGTCTGTGGACTGTAAAGGACCAATTGTGAAGACAGCAGTATTATTTAGTATTTTACTTCATGATGTAAAAATGAAAGTGATTTATTGACACACAAAAGAATAAATGAAAAAATAGGATCTGAGTAACTCTGTTTAACTCTTCTGTTGCTGGTTTTCAAGCTGAGAGTTGTGAGGAATGTGGGTGTTCCTGTGGGAGGGACGAAAACAATGGCTGGAAAAAACAGTAGTTCGACGTCAAGTGTACAAATATTTTGGGTGTTTTCTTGTTTTCTTTTCTTCTCTTTGGCATGTCCAAAGTGTACTCTGAGTGACAGAGTTTATGGAGCCTTTATATGTTGTAATCGGATACTGTTTCTGTAGTTCAAAGTACACTCAGTGCTGATATAAACCGTAAAAATACACTTAGGCCAAAAGTGTGTGGAAATATGCTCTTCCAAATTTTCTTCTGTTACCCCTTAAATGCCCTTCTAGCGAAATTTCAGCATTGAGTATGGTGACACTGAGGCTCGTGCAGTTTCTCTTTCTTTTTACATTTTCTGTGGAGATTATACCACCTTAAAATAGCTAAATTGGTTGTCTACACACTTTTGGACATATGATGTACCTTCCACCATGACCTTTTATTAAATTTTGACTTTCAGGAATTGGTTTAGTGAAAAAAGGTCAATATTTTTGTACATTTGACATCAATCCAGTAAATGCTAGGGGTGTGAGAAGCCTTAAATGCAGAACTCAACAAAGAATATAGGCATAAACCATGTATCTGCAGAGTTACAAATAAACAATATCAGGTTTAAACTGATATTTTTATTATATAATATTTTTATTCATATGTTTCTGATAACTGTGGAGACACTATATTTGGTAAACCATAGCAACAACTTTACTTTGTCAAACCGACTTTGATATTGGTTGACAAATTTTATTCTTCACTTTTTAGTAAGTTTACACTTAAATTCTATTATTATAGTAATGGAAGTGATTTAAAGATGAATATATGCTGAGGCTCACTGTAGTGTAATTCATTTTTTACAGCACTGTACTGAAATCAAGTGGGGGGGGGGTTCCTTCCCTCTTTTAAGTTACATAGTGCAGTTTCTGCCGTGCTGAACCTTGGGTAGCAATGACAGGGCTCTATTTGCCATATTACAGGTCAGTAATACATCACAATGATTTTACAGCTGTAATTGTAAGGAAATAAATATACATTGTGTTCCTTTAATGCTAATTTAATAACTGCCAGGAATTTTCACATTTACATCATACCTTAAGAATGAAAACAGCACACTGTGGGCTTCTGAACCCTTCAGTGGCCAAATAATTCTAATTTTATATAAACTTTGAGAGCAAAAATACATATATGTATGTATTTCATATATGTAACAAACTCAGGTGAACTTGCTTTGATTTTGTGGTTCCTTTGAGAAAGTGAATACTTTCGAACTCTGGTGCACAGCAAAGAAGCAGACAGAGACTGAGCAGCTGGTTCTGAGTCCATTTCTAAACAGATTCAGATGTGGTTTGTTTCAAGTATGAACACAAAACAAAAGCAAAGGTTTCAAAAAACCAAACACAGGACTTAAAGTCACAAGATGTGACACTAAATGTTTAAAGTGCGCACTGAAATTAAACAATGAGCAGAGCACAAACATGAAGCAATTAGGAAAGTCTGTAGAAGACTCCTTTATCAATTTTGCAACCTCTTACTTTATTTCCACTTGGAGTTCCAGGAAAATTAGCCCCAGATATACACTATCCGAAGAGTACACTTTGCTTTGTTCTGAAAAATGTCAGTTTCTTTTTTGTTTTCTGGTTTGTAGATATGTCAGTGAGAATACTAAGCAAACAGACTAAAATGTAGCTTTATAATTTTCAGGTTTGGTCTGGACTATGGAACCTGAAGTATAAATACAACTTTAAATTTTTAAAGGGGAATTCCTTCCATATTTTTGTACATTTATGCATGTTTATAAATGATTTAAAAAATCAACAGAGAGTGGGTTTGATTTGGTGTGAAATGCTTCATTCTAGAAAACTTAACAAATCAGAATACAGGAGGCCCTCGGGTTACGTCAGGCCCGAGTTACGATGTTTCGTGATTATGACACGTCTCCCATTTACTGTATAAAGCCTCGTTTCGACTTAAGTGGTTTTGCGTCGTAAACGTCGTAACGTGAACTTCGTGTTTGGTGTGCGCGGCGAGGCGGAAGGATACACGGTTACACGGCTCGGTACCGAGGAGGATAGGTGTTAGGATAAGTGCTTACAGTAGGTTATTTACGTACAGTATGTACGTATGTTCCCACTTACACCGAAAATCGGTTTACGACGCGACGTAGGAACGGATCAACGTTGTAAGAAGTGCAGTGGCGGATGCTGGTCTTTCAAGGAGGGGAAGCTCAGTTTTGGCCTACATTATAAACTGTCGGTTTATTTATACGTAAATTCTACCCTCCGTTCCTTTTCAAGAAAATGATCTGTGACCCTGTCGTACCAACAAGGCGTCTTTTCCAGGGACTTGACTAGTGTCCTCTCAATGGCCATCAGAGCTAGGCTGCTTAAACGGCCTTGGCCCATGTGAAGTGTGTCCGCCTGTGAGTGCTTTGTGACGGTGGAGGGGCTCAGCAGCACCCGCTGAACAGAAACTGCGATAGAAGTCAGAAAGAGTGATAGAAGTCAGTCTCCAAACACAAGCAGCTACAAAAAACCCACCAGAAATAGAAGCTCGATTTGTCGCTAATCATTTTTAACAAAGAAAATGCCGCTAAGAGGACTTAGAAAGTCTGGTTCAACTCAGAACAGAAAGAAAATGTAATGCTCCCTCGGATCTTTACACCAAAGGGTCGCTGATTCGCTCATTTCGCTGTCAATCAAAAAGGAATTCAGCCTCAAACAGATCATCCAATCATCATGCAGAAGCTGAGCGTCCGGGACAGCCCACTGCCCCATAGACCCCCAGAGACGCTGAGCGTCCGATGGGCGGGACAAAGCCCACCATTTATCCAATCACTCGCCTCGTTTCCCTGCACTTCGCTGCTTCTCTATTGAACTCTGGACGCTCAGCGTCCTCACTGTTTAAAGCACCGTGAAGCTGCGGGAATAATTGAGAGGAAAGCCGCGTCTTTACCAGTGATAAGAATTCTGAACTGATTCTGAACAAACGTTAATCGCGTTGTAGTGCATATTTATTCAATGACATGTACACACAACAGTATATATTTGATCACTTGTTTTTTGACATTTTAGGGGAAGCTGAGCTTCCCTTGCAGTCTTAGAGCAATCGCCTCTGAAGTCGAGGACCCCCTGTAGTTTACAGAGTAGTATATGGAACAAGACGCCCACCTCTTGTGAACGAAGTCAAGAGATATAATTGTAAGAAGATCAGAATATAGTAAACTAAATCGGTGCAACCCGGTTTTAGCAATGATGTGACTGCAACATTATTGGGAACACCATTGTTATTTTTATTGACATTAACTTCCTGATACAGATACTTCTGTTTAAAAAGCTAGTTTTTCACTTTTGTTTAACTGAGGAACCACTGTTTACCCGCTTTAATAAATTAACTGATTTTTTTCTCCAGGTTTACATCACAATTGAAAATATATAATGAAAATACAAATAAAGCAGGGCATATTTTCTCATTGTAATAATGGAAGGAAATAACTATTAAAATGAAGTTAAAAAAGAAAAAAAATCTTTTGTTGTATGACATAACAACTGGAGATCACACACATTAAATATACAGAGAAATTTAATGTGGAATCACATGGTTGTTTCTGAACAAATCAGTATTTAGAAATTTGGAGAAACGGGCAGCATCTCTGCCAATACATAGTGGGAATGCAAGCTAGTGTTTCCACCACGACCACCCAGAAGTTCACTATTTCTAAGTCGTGGAAACTATTTTTATTAGAATTCATCTACTTCAAGGGGCACCATTTATATAATCTTCAAAAGTTAAGCATAACACAAAATTGGGTGCTCTGAAGCAGCTGCACATATGTTAGGTCTTGAACAGAGGGGTATAGATCACAGATCCAAAGTCACAGATCCTTGGGTTGCAGAGCAGTGGAACTGCATTCTCTGGTACGATGGATCTAAATCCAGTACCTTGACTAATAATTAATCATTGAACATCAGAACCTGACCTTACTAAAGTTTGCTGCTATCACATCCTTTACAGCAATGCTCAAGCTTCTACTCTTCTAGTGTAAAACCTTTCCAGAAGAGTAGAGGCTGTACTCAAGCGGTAAAGATGAACTGAAGCAGTAAAGATGAACAGATTACCTAACACTTCATTTTAAAAGAAATGTTGGATAAGCAAATATGCACAAACTTCTGTCCGTATGAAATTTCACATAACTGATGGAATCAAGAAGCCTTGGTATTTCTTGGCCATGACAATGGCTACAAAGCTCAGTACTGTCACTTCAGTAACAAGAAAAAACTACATTTTTATTCACACTGAGATAGTTCTGAAGATGTTGAAGCCGGACAGAGCTGTGGAAATAAGAGTTCCTGGTAACTGTGGATGCCAGTGGATCTCCTTCACCTCTTTCTGACCCTGGTGGAGGAACAAAAGCTGAGGAGGGAGCTCCTTTAATGCTTCAGCCCTTTCTCCAACATCACATGACTCCACAGACAGATCCCATTGGCTGACAACATCATCGGCTCCTGAGGCAGCAAATACGCTGGAGTCCACTGGGTTCCACTGGACTGAGGTGATGGGGGCACTGTGCTGTTTAAAACTGGCAACTGCACGCCCAGACTAAGTAGGGGAAAGAGAGGGGAAAGACATTCAGAAACCTGTAAATAAGGATTTTTACCCAGTTTTTCTAAATTACCAATCCTACCCAATGGTCTTCCACAGTGATGCAGAGCATTTTTTGGGACAGACTGTCAGGCTTGGCAGCACAGTACTAATGAAAACAATGTGAAAGGTATATTTATCTCATGTACAGCCCGTGTCAATGACCTGGAGAGCATCATATAGTGTTTAAGATCACAGAAGCCCACTGCCTCTTCAGGTGGTTTCATAATGAAGAGGAAAAAGCTGTTCTCCTTGTTTGGAAATGTGAGATGATCAGTAGCGTTTTCATGCAACAGGCTGAATCTCAAATGGCTCCCTATACTCTATGTAGTGCAGAGTCTATGTCATAAAATAACGCTGTCAGCATTCACACTGTGCATTGTATGTAACATTATAAAAACCATATATTTTCAGGTATGGGACACGTCTTCGTGTTGAAATAGGGCACTCACTGAGCGCAGTAATCTTAGTTTTATTATTTGTGAAGTGCATTTCATAGGGAATAATGTGCTATTTGGGACATAGCCAAAGCTTCTACTGAGCGCTGTTTACCAAGATGACACAGATGGGACCCTCACTTACATTTCTTTAATTTTAATAAGTAAACTAAAAGTTTTAAAAGAAACTATAAATCAATGCAAACATCAGTTTTTTTAATTAAATGACAGATACTGTACAACATGACATCATGCGAAAAAAAAACAAAGATAGAGCTCTTCAGTATCAAATGCTCACCTGGAACTGTCTGAGGTCCCAGACCTTCAGAAGACCGTCGTCTCCTCCCGACAACAGGAAAGGCTCTGTTCGGTTCCAGCTGATCACGTTGACGTCTGAGGAGTGAGCCTCACTGGCTGAGAGCATGGAGTTGGGTGGAGCTCTAATGTCCCAAATGCGAATAGACTGATCCACTGAACAAGAGGCAAACACCTGAAGAGTCCAACACACACACACACACACAAAATTGCTCTGTAAATTTATACATATAAAAATAGTAACCATATATAAAATAAAATGTAAAAAATGCTGCAGAGGATATTTTCTTTCATTAATTTTTACCTATGTTTTTATATTTCGTCTAATTTTTAAGACGTCACTGGTAGACCATCATATCTGTGCACATCTTATAACTGACATTACTGTTCCCAATTTGATACTGTAGAATAGTCACCATCACCTTGATGTAAGCATAATCTTAAATGTATTTTAATATTTATCTTTTATTTATGTATCAAAAAACCATACTGTAGCTTCATTGGGCGACCACTGGAGGTCCTCCACAGATTTGGAGTGAGAACTGAAAGGGCGTTGGTCAATCTGCCAGGAAGCTCCCCCCTCTCTTGGTTCCCATACGTGAATATTCTTCTTACAGTCTCCACTCACCAGACGACCTTTAAGAACAACAGATTAGATACGTGTACAGAATAAAGGATGGATAAATATATTTCTTTTTTGTGATAAGGCATTGTTTTTTTTGTGCAAAATACGAGTCAAATTACATTTTTACAGTAAATCCACTGTTTTTACTATTGTTCCTATTACATTTTATGACGTTGTCAATAATACTTATTTTTATACTGCTCAAACCTTGCTAATATCTCACATATCTATTGTCTTCTTCCACCTTGTTCTCTTATTTATATCTGCTCTTATTATGTTTATTGTATTTATTTTTTACGTTTTTGCCATTTTTCCATAATTCCACATCTTAAACATTTATTAACAGTATAAATAGTCTGTGTACTTGTGTTGTTTAATGAGTATGCTACAGGTCTAACACCAAGAAAATTCCTTCTATGCATAAAACACTAGGTAATGTAAATGACTAATTCACAGCTCAAGGAACCCTCCACTGACCTGGTACTTTCGGAGACCAATCAATGGCAAAGCCTTCTGTCATGTGACCAGCAAAACTGAACAATGGCGTAGCCTCTTTGTTCTGCTTTATAAACGCTTGCATGGCTGTTGAACTGTGAACCGCCTCCAGCTGAGAACGAAGATCGAAGATCTCCACCTGTCCTTTCTCCGACCATATAGCAGCTAATGACTGGTCACCTCTCTGTGTCACCTGAACATAACAAAAAACAAACAAACAAAAAGCAAATAATAAGACTAAAATTAGGAGCAAATAATACATTTTATTTTAAGATTACAATGTGGACATGTCTCCCTGTTGCACATTAACACAGTTCTCCCCAAAGTCTTAATGGATCGTCTGTTAAATGCTTTGGTCAAAGTACCACAAGGATTAAGCACCACAGCACTGCCCCCAACCTGACCCCACTTACTGAATAGTTACAGAGCAATATAATAAATCAACAACATAGTGACAGTGTTTGACTGACAATGTTGATGACTGATCAGCTTTTTTAACTTAACAATTTAGAACAACATTAAAAAATGTGTTATTCTTCAATCTTAAAAATCACTCAGTCCAAATCCTGGCCCAACAAAATTTGAGCATTTAGTAGATAATTACATGTTAACAAATTTCCTATAAAGTGACACCAAATGAACAATTCAGACAAAACAGTCCACTTACTCTGACTCTATTTATTCCTCCATAGTGAGGCATCATGGCCAGTTCCATCTGAGGCTTCTTATCTTCCTCCTCATCTTCATCACTTTCTTGATCACTGTTCTCCTCCTCTTCCTCCTTGTCTTGGTCTTTGTCTTTTTCCATGCCATAGAGGTTGTACATGCGCATGACTAGAAGTCTGAACACAGAGGGATAGATTATTGGTTTTCTGGAATTTAAGCTGGCCAGCTGAATTTTTCTGACCTCCTTTAAACAGTTGAGGAGCTGAGGTCGCAGAACGTTACAACTGTCAAAAGTGTCAAACAAATAAATACAGTGGAATTTTATTTTGTTTATTGATAGTCAGAAAACATGTTATTTCTTACTAATTCAAGGAATAAGGTTTAAAAGACCGTTGGTAAGGACACTTACTTCGCCTGTTTTAGTTGGTGTTAGTTAATGTTAGCTTGACTCGCTAAACTCGGTGGCTCAAATTATACTCAGCTACATAGCTGCATTACGGAGGTTTCTAGTGTCGGATGAATTCGAGTTCGACTTCGATCACATTTACAAGAATAACGGTACCTCTACATTTGAGTTTAGCTTATTGCTAGGCTATTGTCATGAATAATGTTAGTTATTTAGCTAGATACTGTCATAACAGTCGGTCATAACGGTGTTTTACCGCGGCGTTGTTCAGCTGTTGTCCACCAGTGACGTCACGGTCGCGTTCAAGAATTTCCGTAGCGAGCTCGGGTTTTTCCATCAATTTAATAAAATTGTCAGTTTTAAAGAAAATTAAGCTGCTATTTTCATTTTAATTCATACTTATATACGTCAGTAACTAAGTTAATGTGAGATATTCATGGAGGTCCATTAAGTGGTGCTTAGCCTTTAAGGTAGAATAATGCGGAAATATAATTGCTGCATTATTTTAAATGGAAGAGATCATTCAGACATGGAACTCATTTCATCTTAATTTAACGCCTTGGATGATACTTGACCATTGTGTTTATTCCCTGGATGCATTTCAGTATACAGCTAAACTGTTTCCTGAATGTTGTGTTACTTGCCAAGGATTTCATCTCATTAGTTCATTACTTTGAAGTGTTCACTCCAAGTAACTGACCTGTTGCTGAGGGCTGCATCTGCTTGGGTTCCTGCACACAGCATCATAGAGAGGGGAAATGTCTCTCGACTGTCCCCCTCACCATCTCGCAGCACATCAAAACTCAAACAAGGAGCTCCTGCAGAGATTCAGATGTTTGTTAGAATTTCACCACTGTCTTAAACTCCAGAAACTAAACGTCACCTGAGCCTGTATTTTTTACATTTATAAAAGGTTATAAAAGGTATTTCTGTAAAAGTTAACAGAGAGATCTATTAATGTATGACAGATTAATAACACATAGTATAATCTGGGTATTGGTATTACACTGGTTCAAAATGACTGTACATATCTACCAGGGTCTTTATCAGGTGACAGAAAAACTGGTCTAAATCCCTGGTTTCTGAATATAAACTTTCCAGGCTTCAAGGCTGTACTCAAATGACTGTGAACAATCTGCACACCTCCGGGAGGTAACACAGGCAGTTATACTACAAAGCAGGATTTCTCTAGTTAGCCAGAAAACATAAGAAGAACGTCAAACCACTCCAACAAGGAAAGAGCTAAGGAACATTCCTTTTGGACAGTCATCAACTTTGGGCTTAGGTTATCTGGCTAAATGAGAAATTCTTCCCCCGTTTTAATAACTAATACTACAAACCAAGATAATAAGCCACATAAATATAACAAAATATTAAGAAGGTGCTTTGTACGTATGTTTTGAGACCTGTCTGACACTCGTGGTACATGCGGTACGCGGAGCGGTCCATCTCCAGCTCTTCCCCGGGCTCCAAAGGCTGCAAGCCCGGCACAAACACCTTTCCCTCCTTGCCATCTTCCGCCTCGTCTTCCTCCATCTCCTCTACTCCTTCATCCTCCTCTTCTTCTGAGTTTAACACGTGTTCCCCGGGCGCCGCCATTTCGAGAAGAGCAACTCCAGTGCAGAAAAGAAAACACCACCGTGTCGTCACACACGACCAGTGACGTCACACGAAGGCAGAGCCAACTTTAACATTTAAAGGGTCCATCCTACATGTTTTATTCTTGTTAAATATTATTACACCGAGATTTACTTGTGTCCTAATGGAAACACCAAAGAGAATGAATAAATAAATGCATGTCTGCTTATGTAACACACATAAAATATGTTTCTAATATCAGCTGCACAATTTCAGACCTCATAACCCTCAGATATAATGCTGCTGGGGTGAGCCATAGTGCCGAAAAATATTGGTGGATAATGTGATTAATTCGAAGCCATAAAAGGTGTGGGAATTACTTAATATGTGGAAACTACTTAAGTGTTTTACACCTAAATTGTAGATTCAATGTGTATAGCGCTAAAATGTTTAACATTTATGGAGGCCATACCGGTATATTTGGTGCAAAACCCCTGAGCACCTGTGAGCTGCAAACCTCTAGATTTTTTCCTCTCCCACAACTACAATTTTAACCGTTACACCTTTACAATTTTTTCATTGCAGGTACACAAATCCAATTCTATGCACACAAGTACAAAAAATATAATACGCTCCGTTTCACGGTGAATATGGTGCCAAACACATTCACACACTCATATAAAACAACTTTCTTCATCAACTCAATTTTCTACATGGACCCTCAGTCCTCCATGTTTGTATTCTGAAGAAGGCTTTTCGTAGGAGGCGCGCAGTCACAGACCCAGGAGACCTCAGCCAATAGCATTCGACATGTGCCTAACGAGTCCTC
The DNA here is from genome assembly GCF_029633855.1 of Hoplias malabaricus. Classification (NCBI taxonomy): domain Eukaryota; kingdom Metazoa; phylum Chordata; class Actinopteri; order Characiformes; family Erythrinidae; genus Hoplias; species Hoplias malabaricus. Next base: position 4,754,120 of record NC_089809.1, read on the forward strand.
TGATTGGTCAGAAGGGTTCGCTGATCTCTGAACAGCGCCCGCCCTTGGCTCTACAGATGCACAAATTAGTTTAGCGCCACACTGACTGAGATATTTGGTGCGAAAGTGAGAGCGCGAAAAAGACAGCATTTGTGACTCGTAGCCGCAGATTCGAGCAGGTGTAAAGGTGATGAATTTGTAAAGGTGTAACGGTTAAGTTGTATTTGTGGGAGAGGGAAAAAAATCTACAGGTTTGCAGCTCTTGAAGAGATTTTAGTGTGACTATTTTCTACAACTACAAATTTAAGTGTCACATGTACTCAGTGGTTTGGCACCAAATATACCTCCATAAAAATTCACTAAGAATTCCCAATTGTTTTGAAATGTTAATTTATGGAGGGACAGTTCATGGGCATTGTGCATTTCTCTGTGTTTTTTCTTCTTTCCTTTACTAGAGAAGGCACTATGGGAACAAAAGCATACTGTTTAACTGGTGTTGTTTGTGCCATCATCTGCCCGCCTCTGTCCTTTTGAGGCCAAACACACTGCTCCCGTCACATTTGCTGCAAATAAACATGACCACAGAATACACTAATTCTCATTGACTTATAGAACTTAGCAATCTTTCAGAAGCTCAAAAACACCGTATTTAGAGATGCCATTTCCTCTATAGGATTTAAATCAATTACAATCCTATAATCCTAAATAAATTATATGGTTCCCATGATCATTCAATCAATCACAATTGTTTGCAGTTAGTCAGAATTATTATACTGAACACCCACTTTATTCAGAAAAGCGCAGAATTCTGTAACTATTGAGCCTAGTACAAAGTCTGGGTAATGTCCAAATGAGCCCATGTTTAAACAGGTTTTCTTCTGGAGTGAACTCATGCTGCACAGGCCCTGTCTCATATCTAAACCATGCAGAACATTTCCAGCTCACAAATTCGCACACAACAGAGGAATGTATAAATCAAACTAAAGTGACTTGTAAGCTTGGTATTCCAAAATCTGGACAGATGATTGCCTGACTAAATTATAAATCAACAATTTAATTGGTGTGTTTTTTTTTTAATTTAGTAGGTTTGGAAAAGTAGGGATATGTACAAAAGTGTTGCAGTATTTGTACTGATACCAGTACTAAAAAATGCTGACGGATACCCAGCCCTAGTCAAACTGTAAGCATATTTACATATGCAAATTAACTCTGCCCCTTCCTGATGAAGTGGTGAGTCATGTTACCTTGGAAACAAAAATTGGAGTTTCTAAAACAATACTATGATGTAACAGAAGGGGCTCATTTAAAGATATCAGTAACAAAAAGCCTAGAAAATAATAATTATAGCTAAAAATTGCCTGGGTTTGGTATTTAAAACCACACAGTTTTTAGAGGGGAAAAAATTAATGCAAGAAAAGTGTGTGATTATGGGCCCTTAACAACAACTTTGCTACATGAGGCTTATGCTTGAAATGTGTTTTACTGATGTTTCATGTGCAATGATTTTGTTCAGTTGCCTCTGGCCAAATGAGGTTGTGCTAATTTTCTACTTAAAAAATGCTAAAAATCACTTTTTTTTTTGTAATTATATCAATTTTACAAAATCAACATTAATTGTACATTAAATTGTACAGAAATGTGTGCTCCTAATTCTGACAAACAGCCATATCCCGCAAATTCTGTATAAAATTTGTTTATTCAGTATAGAGACATATTTGAAACATAAACTGGTCATTAAAACATACATAAACACACACCACACACACATGGAACACATTTTGAATAGCAGGTTGACTGTGTTAATACAGTATTAGTTGCTTCATTATGGCTAGCATCCAGACTAACATCTTCCAACATTTTGTAAACATTTTGAAAACAATAAAAAAAAAAACATTCCTGAAATACTGTTACACCAACTGCACAATAATACACATTTGTATTGGTGTTTGTGAAATTAAAACCTTGGTAATGATATTTGTTAATACTGTTTTTAAAGAAGCCTATTTCCACCACTTTTTTTTAATAAATTCATATTTTTGAGAAGTATCCTTACGGTGAATAAGTTATGAGCTCTTAAGCCATAATGATCAGATACCAAATCATTTATGATGTGTTAGATAGTAGGTGGATGAAACAGGCTTCCATAGCTAATGGAGTGATAATGGACTCGTTTGTTCATTCTTTGCACCATTTTTCTACATTCAGAGTTTCAGAATTTTTCAGCCCACATCTGTCTCCTTATACAATGTTAAAGGCACACAACTGGAAAGCAGCTTATACAGCCAGTAGAAACACAGAGGGACAGAAATTATCACACACCAAAAATGTGTAACAGTTCAGTCAGTATAATATTACAGAAAACAGTCACCATTTTAAATGACATTGCATTCTGATGATATAGGCTTTTTCTCTGGACATTTAAAATGAACAATTAAGAACAGCTTAAAAAAAACAGAAAGAAAGTTAACGTGTGCTGTATTCATAAATGATGCAACTGTTGACAGCTGGTGCAACAGATGGCACAGTATAAAATATGCTGAAAATGTTTAAGGAAGCATTCAGGCATTTTGTAATTGTCTATAAAGTGCAACACCTGTCTGAGATGAAGAATCCAACAATAATCCTAAGAGTGTATCCTCCACAGGGGGTGGCAAGGTTTCAAACAGATTTAGTACAAATTCTCTGTCAAACCCAGGCCACTAGGTGTCAGAGTAATGGATGTTTTATAACGTGAATTATCTGTAAGCGCTTATCCAGTTCGGGGTCGCGTTGGGTCCAGAGCCTACCTGGACTCATTGGGCGCAAGGCGGGAATACGCCCTGGAGGGGGCACCAGTCCTTCACAGCGCTACACAGACTCACACCTACGGACATTTTTGATTCGCCAATCCACCTACCAACGTGTGTTTTTGGACTGTGGGAGGAAACCGGAGCACCCGGAGGAAACCCACGCGGACACGGGGAGAACACACCACACTCCTCACAGACAGTCACCCGGAGGAAACCCACGCGGACACAGGGAGAACACACCACACTCGTCACAGACAGTCACCTGGAGGAAACCCACGCAGTCACAGGGAGAACACACTACACTCCTCACAGACAGTCACCCGGAGCGGGAATCGAACCCACAACCTCCAGGTCCCTGGAGCTGTGTGACTGCGACACTACCTGCTGTGCCACCGTGCCGCCCTGTGAAGAAAAATTATTGGAGAAAAAAATTGATTGCTCTTATACTAATTGAATTATGCAGAAAAATTGGGTAAAGATTAGTGGTAAATGTGTATTGGGTTGGTGATAATCATGAATATTAATGAGCTTTCTTAAAATGTATCAGTGGGTTTTAGACTGTGATATTAAATTAAAGTAACTGTCCCTTCCTTAGTCACAGCATGTAGTGTTAGCTTCTATATAAATAAACTCTAATATTCCTAATATATAGATTCCTAATATAATGACAGATATGGAGACATACAGACACAAAACTTCATTTTGTGGACAAATATCTGCTCTTCACATTTACCTCACTGTTGGCCAGGAAGATTTAACACAATCCATGGCATTCTGGCAAGAAATATGAGATTTTTATGAAAACACGATCCTGACTGAAAACTTCCGACCAGGAGTCAAAAAAGAAAATAACAATGAATTACAGTGAAAGAATTCAGCTACTTTAAGGTATACCCACTGTGGACACAGACATTCAATGCTAAAGCTCTATAAAGGGATATGCAGCAATGGAACTGTGTTCTCTGCCCAGACACAATTGGGCTAAATCTGTCTCATATTTGGCATCTCTGACTCATTATCGGTACCGGCAATTGTTGTGTGGGCTGGATATGGGCCAAATGTCATGAGCTAGGCTTGACCTGGCTTATGGTCCATTTGTGCACCAGAAGTGGGCCAAATGTGAACATCCTCAACACCCTCATTCCAGCCCAAGGGTGTGCCAAAAGAGAACTGGAAATGCGCCACATTTGGGCCAAATATTCTTTGCTGTCTGTGTGGTGAGATGGAAACCATTCAGTATTTTTGGGATGAGTTGGAGTTCTAGAACTAATCATCCAACATTAGTACTTGATCTTAATAATGCTCTCATATACTCCCAACTATGTTCCAACATCCAGTGTAAAGCCTTCTCAGAAACAAGACGTTTTAAACGAAGAGGTTTCTAAAAATATTTGGCCATATTTTTTTATATTAGAGAGCTTAAGAGTTGACGGTGGTGTAACAATTTACAAATTCATATTTCTCTTTGTTCAATTAGACAAACATAACATAGTTATGTGAGTTCTGTGAAGCTGCTTTGTGACATCAGTTGTAAAAAGCGCTATAAAAATAAATTTGATTTGATGTTTGTGAATCCTAATAGCCTACACAAATTTTTTGGAGTTGCACTGATTGTCACGTAGTTCACGATCTTTTTTTATTTTATTTTTAGATGTGTGGTGGAATTTAAGGTATTTTGTGATGATTTCTGTAGAAACTACCCAATTTTTCATGTTTGTGTAGTGTAATATAACAATCTAGCCCGCTAATGTGCCTATCATGGTGCTACCTAGCTGGCTGGCTGTAAAAATGTTACGTTTTTTAGGTTAGCTAAAAGGAGTTAGCTAGCTCCGGGTAATCTTATATCGTATATGTCCAAAATTTTAAATCAGATTTTTGTTAATCTTAGGGTACTTTAAACATTGTTAATTCACTGCTTAAATAGACTACTTTGTAGTTTGGTAATTAGCTAGCTAATGTCATGCTAACCGTTTAATGGTGAGCTGTGAATTAATCACCACAACAACTTCCAAATTACAATTCAACCAATGGACAAGATATTACTTCCAGACTCTCAACAGCTATCGGCTTAACAGCAAGAACCTAAGACTTTTTCAGTGCGCGTAATAGACATCATTTGGTTTCTTCCAAAGAACTGGCTCCGAAAGTTTTAAGAGTGCTTTTAAAAAAACAACAACATTGACAGGTTTAAAAATCGATAAATTCCAACTAGGACCACAGTTCCTTCATTGCCATTAAATTTCTCCAAACCTTGCTCCAGACTGTTTGGTGTTGGCAGTTAGTGCATGCCTTGGTTTAGAAGCATGGATTCCTAGGAAATTACATTCAAGACAAAGCTCCCCTTCCTTACTTTTTTTCCTCATTAGACATTTCTCAAAATAATGTCCATCATGACCCTCAGAGAAGTCCAAAGTACAAGGCCTGAAGATGGATATAACCCACTGTCTCCATTGACTGGTGTAACAGTGATCCATAGTTTTTCACTTTTTCCTTCTGTAGGCAACTCATTTGTTGCTTCTGCTTCATCCATATTCCCTTTTTCCATTGTGTCCTCTTCCTCTGTATAAAAATTGCTCTGAAAATCACATGTCTTTTCTCCCTTTGGACAGTTTAGCTTCAGCCAATTTGAAAGGAGGGCTGACGTTAGGTTGAGCAGTTGTCTTGGGGAGGAGTTCACCCGAGGGAAAGCAGAGACATCTGGAGTTTCCTGGCTCTGTTTGTACAAGGATTAAAATGCAGACAATAAAAAGCTTACTGTCTGCAAGAGCTGTTAAAGCTGAAGCAGAAAAAAGACAAACAGACCAAGCTGGAGATACTGCACATAAGCAAGCAAGATAAGCAAAAAGTTCTGTTTAATATCTCTGTCATTTCCCCTTAATATCTCTGTAACGTTTCATTAATATACCCTAGTTCCTTCTGGCCAACACTGTGATCAGGTATGGAGAGGCGACGAAACCTAACTGACCACTATTCTGATATTTATCCGATTATTTCTGTATGAAAAATTTGTATCAGCAGAGAACCAATTAAAGCTTTAAAAAAACACATTATATATATATACTTTACCTGTTTGAGGGCCTTCTTTATAAGGCCTTCACATTATATTCCTAAATGAGGTAACTCTATATTTAATTGACAATAATAATAATAATAATAAAAATAATACATTAATATTAATAATAAATTAGTGAAAAGTGTTTATAAAATATATGTAATATATCATGTTATATTATAAGAATATTTAATTTGGGCCTTTTTAACAGTATGTCTTTGATTAAAATTATTTTGATTAAAGAAGAAGGATTTGCACAAAATTGAAATTTTACATTTTAAATTGAGATATGAGACGAGGCCCTAAAACAATGAAGCATTGAGTAAACTTTAACGCTGAATGAGGCTTGGCTGAAATGAACAAGCCTGCCTGTATAAGCAACTGTAATGTTAAGGTATTTCTCAACAGCTAAGTAATGTAAATACCAACCTGTCTAAGATACATTAAGATGAATTATGAATCAGATAACAGCATATAGAAGCTCCTACTCTGTAAGAAGTAAAATAATTCATGCATACCCATGCGTCTGAAGAAATGTCATCAAGCTTTTTTATCAGTTCAATGATGAAACTGTATTTGAGGTGAATCCTCTCAAGGTGGTGTAAGAGGTCTGTCCAGGAATGTGACAGAACCAGGGCCTCAATGAACACACAGCACTAAACAGAGAGAGCGAGCGAGAGAGAGAGAGAGAGAGATACAGAACATATAGACGAAGTGTACAGTGTAGTATTTCAATTTCATGTTCTTACTAATATTGCTGTCTAAAATAGCATTTAATATTATTATGTTTTTATGCATTATTCTGTACTTCATCACTTCTAATAAATAACCTAACAATTGGTGTATAAATGAATAAAAACAATTAATGTCTTTTCAAACCTTACAACCAATGTCTTTTCAAGCAATTTTAATGTCACAGACACATTTTTAGCTAGTGTTGGAGGGCATTCATATTATCCCTGACCCTGTGTATCCTGTACAAGACCCTGGCCTTGTCTCACCTACAGTATCATGCTTGGCCTTTCATGGTTGCTGTTTTATCTCAAATTAACTCTGCACCTACTTTTACCTACCACCAAATCACTGACCACCTCCTAATACTCATATCCCTAATATTTTGCCTTCACATTACTATAAAACCTTTATCTGCCATCGGTTTACTTTTATTTTTGTTCTGTTATGTGTTATGCCCTACGGTGTTTACCCGAGGAGGATGGGTTTCCCGTATAAGTATTGGGTCCTTCCAAGGTTTGTTCCTTGTGCACTGTGGGAAATTTTCCTTGCCACTGTTGCTCTTGGCTTGCTCCTAGGAGGCTTGGACCTGGATCTCTGTAAAGCTGCTTTGTGACAACTTTCACATTTAGAGAAAGAGTCCCGCTCCGGGTGACTATCTGTGAGGAGTGTGGTGTGTTCTTCCTGTGTCTGCGTGGGTTTCCTCCGGGTGACTGTCTGTGAGGAGTGTGGTGTGTTCTTCCTGTGTCTGCGTGGGTTTCCTCCGGGTGACTGTCTGTGAGGAGTGTGGTGTGTTCTGCCTGTGTCTGTGTGGGTTTCCTCCGGATGACTGTCTGTGAGGGGTGTGGTGTGTTCTCCCTGTGTCTGCATGGGTTTCCTACGGATGACTGTCTGTGAGTGGTGTGGTGTGTTCTCCCTGTGTCTGCGTGGGTTTCCTCCGGGTGACTGTCTGTGAGGAGTGTGGTGTGTTCTCCCTGTGTCTGCATGGGTTTCCTCCGGGTGCTCTGGTTTCCTCCCAGAGTCCAAAAACACACGTTGGTAAGTTGGTGGTCCGTAGGTGTGACTGTGTGAGTGAATGTGTCGCCCTGTGCAGGACTGGCACTCCCTCCAGTGTGTGTTCCCGCCTTGCGCCCAGTGATTCCGGGCAGGCTCCGGACCCACCCTGACCCCGAATTGGATAAGCGGTTTAGGCTATGAATGAATCAATGAATGAATGATTGATTGATTGATTGATGTGTAAGCTATTCAGGACAGCTGACTTAAATCAGTCTTTTTCTTCACAGTACAATTAAATCACAATTTTTGTCATTGCTCATGCAAATAGTAACATGGACATTACACATAGCCACTAGATGAGCTCTCTCCAGCACTAAACAGGAAAAGTGAAATTTTATATTGTAGAACACACTGAGCTTTCAGAAAACAAGGCACAGTTCAGATACATTGTGGTTCAGTTCTCAAAAGCTTTTGTTTCTGCATTTTATGTTTAGGTTTATATTTCAACAGATTGTTTTCTTGTAATTTTCCACCAGGAGCATGATAGGATAATGGTTTGTATAAGTACACTGGTAGAAAACCTGTCATTGGTGGTACCATTTGCTGTCTGTGTGGTGATACCCTCAAAGGTACATATGCAGTACCTTTAATTACAGAACATAAATGTTTTATAGTAAAAAATAGCAAATAATCACCTCTCCTTCTAGAGAAGTGAATATGATGTAGGGAACACAACTGGACTTGCCGCAACTGGTTGTGCCTTTAAAGGAGTGTAAATTTGAACTCAGTAATGAAAAGTAGGTTTTCATCCCTTTAGGCTGAATGAAATAAACCAGATTAATAACATTGTTAGAGTAAACCAGTCTCTCTGTAATGATAATTATTCAGCTATGACTGCTATTCAGCAGGTGATAACAATATATTTTATTGTTCTTCCTCACCCAATGTGCTGGAAATTACTCAAGTAAATGTTCTTCTAAGCGTTATCAACTCTTGAAGGGCCTAGTATCTTAAGAACTCATTAGCTTAGAGGTGCTCTTTTCCAACTTAGGGTGCAGAAAAACTCCACACTCATGTCTAAGCATTGTTTAATCTTTCTTTTCATTGTAACTATTTGTGCAAAAGTCTTTCTGAGATGCTAGATCTCAGAAATGTCCTAATGCTTTTACTCCTATGTATTATTTTTAATATTGTTTATTTCTGTTTTACATTTGAATAATATTTATCCATGTTGTTACTTGTATTGCACTATTTTAATAATTAAAACATTTCAGTTCTTACTCTTAATTAGTTGTTTTTTTTGTTTCATTTGGTCTTTTTTTCCAGTATGTTTGAAAATTGCTCTATAAATAAACTTCAATTGCATTACATATCTTCCTTCCATTAGAATTCCCCAGCTTGCAATTAAACAGCCCAAAAGGTTTTTCAAAACCTTTTTTTATGTATGCCATTAGAAGAGGGTTTTCCTAGTCTTTAAATTGAAATATTCTTACTCAAGGCCACTGTGAGAGTTCTGAACAAGAGATACAGCAATGACTATATTTTTTATTTTGTTTGGAGAGTTATTTTAAACCTAGTCTTGATCCCCTTTCATACTTACAGGTAACCCAGACATGCAGACTTTACCCAGCGGAGCTGTATGTGTGAACACAAATGTCCATAACATTTGTCCAGGATATTACCCGGAGCCTATGTGTGAATAGAGCCAGTAAAGTTCTAGACAACTGCACTGTATCTCCTAAATACTCTGCACAGGCACAGGCCCCGTCCCTAAAGCACACTGAATATTTCTAGCTGTGAGAACACGTATGACACAGAACATTGCCTGCTGTTTGCTACATGTGTGAAAACACTACCCCAGAAAATCTATGGACCTGATTCTCCAGACTTGTCCAGTTAAAACGGTTTTAGATTATGTTCCATCATATATATCCTGCTTAATCTGGGTTTTTAACTCTGTGGATTAAATCTGAATAAAGAAAACAAGTCTTACCTTGTCACTTTGGCTGTTAGACCCACACTGTGAGCTGGCATTAGGAATCGGCACCACGTAATTTTTCGGGAAAACTTCTGGCTGCAATTAGAGTGGTAGCATTAGAAACATAGAAAGTCAAAGGTGAAGTTCACTGATGTTTCCAGTTTTGGGCATAATTAAATAGTAATGTAAACAAAGGAATTCAGAACAGTTCAATGAAAAATGCTCCATTCTTGAGAAACTCATCAGACAAGTCAGAATTCTTTAAATTTGTGGTGAATGGAACCACAAATGCTAAGCTCTTTTATGCTAGTTTTAAAAATCCATTCAATGTAGTGAGGCAATGTGAGGTAAACCAGTTCCCAAAGAAATTTATTTTCTTATTTACCATAAGTAGCTATAAAATTTGGATAGTAAAGGCAATGCTATATTTGTGTTCATTTGGATTGCAACTGTTGGTGTTATTTACGAGTAGTAATTTTGAGTATTTAATTTTCCACAATGAAACATATTCCATTAAAAAATATATAATAATACTAATTTACCTATATTATATAGTTTTATTTTTAAAACTTTGAAATCTGTGGACTTCCTCTCAATGATTGAAGACCGGAAATATCACTGAATTATCAACACTATCAAGAATGTCAACCTGTACCTGTTTTAAATGGACAGAATCATCCTAGGATTCGTGGTTGTAAAGGAAAGTAAACCATAATTCACTCACAAATCCAGTGTTGTCCTCATGGTTGATGGCGTGCTGGAAATTTCGAGCTGTTCCTTTGTGAAACTCATTACAACCTCGTCCTCGGAGAGTGAATATAGACAGCAGAAGAAATACTAAATAAAATGCAAAACAGATAAAAGCATTACATTTTGAATTTGAGCACGAAACTGTAGCTTCATATTCTAACATTCCGTTCCACCTTAAACTGTGCAGCGCTAACACTCAAGCGGCGCCAGAGAGCTGCACAATTTAAGGTGGAATCTAAAGTTAGAATTAGAAGCTGCGCAGTTCAATCTTATGTCAGAATTAGTTTATGAACTGTCTATATTTCGCAAAAGAAGCTAAATTAACGACTTCAATGTTATTTTCTTTCAGATAAAAGTAATATTTAAAAAGTTTAGTTTAAAATAAATAATTTATCACAGAAGTTACCTATGAGTGTCATTGCTCCTCATCAGACCATCTGGGTTATGTTATTCCCCATGACTTTCCTTTCCTTTCCAGCTCCAAAACAAATTCATGTAATTTCCCAATTTTTTTTCACATCTTTCATCTCTTTTCTTTCATTTTCATTTTCCTTCCACCTTCTGTCGCCTTTAGAAATCCTCAAACTAGACACACATGCAGCAGAAGCTTGAAAGTGAAAGTCTACTCAGACCTAAGGCTCACATAGGACCCCCTCCTACAGAACCTTCTCCACTCCTTGTTCTTTCTTTTTTTATGTCACTCCTCCTACCCTCTCTCTTTCTTTTTCTCCCCCCAAAAAACAAGGATCTACACAGGCTTAGGCATGCACACACTTCTGTTTTTAATTTCATCCCAGAGGTGCCTTCTTCAGTAAATTCTCTCTCTCTCTCTCTCTGCCTTAACCCATGTGTTTGCTGCTTAGTCATTCGTTAAGGCTTTAAAAACAGAGGAAAAATAAAAGGGATTCAGAACAGTCATGTGCTCTCATGAATGTGACCCACTTTGGTGACACAGACCTTAGTCACGTCCAATTAAAGGGCCCATATCTTTTGGCATCTGTTACTCTGCATACATAGTTAGTCATTGTTACATGCAGCACTATGGTACATGGAATTGTTAAAATGGACAACCAGTGTAAAAAGGAGGTGGCTTTATGGCTGATTGGTGTGAATGGACTGCAGTATAAGTTATACATTAAGCTTCAATATATAAAAAACACAGTTTATACATACCAGTATTTTAGCCTGTTGCTGCTCTTTAAATGTTGACAACTAATTAGAGCAGAGTTTATTTACATATGTCACTTTTTACAGTTATCCACCTATTCAGCTGCTTATATTATGAGAAAAGAGCTCATCTGGTCCTGTTGTGACATCACACACATGAGCAGTTCTTGGTGCTTAAACCCACACTAAATTTGTCCGTAAGAAAATATTTAATGAAAATGTAAGATACAGGCCTTTAAATGCTAAAATGACGTATGCCTGCTGCATGTGATATTGAGTCAAAAGGATGTGAATAGTGAAAGGTTTGGAGATATTTACTGACGTATGAATTTTTGTGGGATTCCTGGCAGTGAACTGTAGTGTTACGGTAATTTCTGTGATGTGTTTCACACACACACACACACACACAGACAGAGAGAGAGAGAGAGAGAGAGAGAGAGAAAGAAAGAGTGAGAGAGAGAGAAATATGTCCTGGCACTGGACCAGAACTGGATAAGTTTCGGAGAAATGATGGAAAAAGGAATGGAGAAACTTTTTTTATTTTATTATGAATTGCCAGGATATTTTTCTGTTGAATGTTACTTCATTAAAATCAGCCAGAATGTAGTTTCACATTGGAAATTAGTGAAATGTATTTAAACACACAAATACTGAGAGTCTGTAACCCAAGTAAACAACGTGTCACCACAAAATATTTAGTGAAGAGAAGATTTGTTTTATTTGTTTTGTTTTCAGAGGTATTTCACAGTTATTTTTATTCAATATCTAAAAACATATTACTGACAGAAGTTACAATACACATAAAAGATGTAACAGAAGTACAAATTCCCTTTAGGGCAAGTTGAAACAGACATAAGCAATGAGGTGGAATAAAGACAGGTTCGTTATTTCATAATATTTTAGTGAATCCCTGAGGACATTTCACTGAAAACTCTCGTATAAACAAACAATCTTGAATTCAAAGACAGCACAAAAGCCTTGCTATCGCCCCCATCACAAAAATCACAGTTCTGGCCATCGTAGGTGTCTGCTGAATGACATAGTAGCAAACTGTCCAGTAGCATTGTGTTAGTGGCTGTTCAAAAAGAGGTGGTGGCTGGTTTCGTGTCTCAGAAATATGAGCTTGCCCTGTCCCCTGTCAGGTTTGTGACATTGTGTTTGGCTGGGTACTAGCTAACAGGGCTGAATTATCAACAACAAATGATTGGGGAGAAAACTGGGATAAAATGAAAAACAACAACAACAACAACAAAAAACTGGTTAAGTGCCGTAATGCTCTGATACACAGGTGTTTTCAGACTTGCTGATGATATCATAACATATAAAAACCAGGGTAGCATAATATTTAAGAGCAATAAATCATGTATACTGCCATTATACTGACACTGCCATTAGGGATACTGTCATTAGTGATATGGCTCTTTTGCTTTTACGCTGGCCAAATCAAGCCGAGCCTTGTCGAGACATGTAGACCCAGACCCATGCGGTGGAAAAGCACCATATGTGACATAAACTCCTTTACAATATAATTTTCTTCTTCATCTCATATTACCTTCAGAAATGTTTGCTATGTTTTGGAAGTAAATACAACTGACTGCTCCTTTAACATCATGCTCATATACAGGCACTTGTAGATAACTGACAACTGCAGCACTGGTTCTTCAACTAAGCATTTTCAAGACCATATGACATGAACATTTACATGTCAGCCACACCAGGGGAATATCACCATGAGGTGTTCACCATGGGAATCTCCCCCAGCATTGCTCTCTGGAGTATCCAATACATTTGGGGTCAGCTAGAGTTGTTTATGTGTTCCAGAGCCAATCATCCACTATCTGTACTCAACCTCACTAAAGTTTATGTGGCTGAATGCCATCAAATCTTGTTCCAAATGCTTTTATACAGACTTCCAGGAATAGTAGAAGCTGTAACTGCAGCAAATGGCAAGCAAGCCCTTCATTTTAGACATAAATGGAACAAAATATTAGACAAATGCTATTAATATTTATAATTTAAACAATCATTAATCATTATAACTAAAACAATATTAGTATTCCATCCAATTTTTTCAGCCCTAGACTGAGCAAGTTTCAAGTCCATTTCCTCAAAGGAGGCAAGCTCCTTAATGTACACACACAGTCTCTCACTGGCTCAGAGTCCTCTCTCCTCCTCTGACAGCAGTCATTAAATGACTCTTGTATGTTTTGCTCAGTCCAGTCATCCAAAACTTCAGCAGTCGAACATTGTCCTCTTCCCCAGGGCCAGTGGCCCCGAGAAGGCCCAAAACCTTCTGAGTGTCTTCTCTCCCTCTTCCATCCACTTTTGAGAACTTAAACAACACTTTCACTTTACTGAAAAACAGCAGAACAGAGGAACAGGGTTCAATCAAATTTATTAAAGGAGAAATAAGCAACTCTTCCCAAGATAACATTTATAAAAGTAATTATTTACAAATTCAGCATTGCTCTTTACAGAGTGAACTCATGAACTCAAAGTGCTTTGCAGCAGAATGACTAAAGTAGACTGAAGTAGTTTACGCTTCATAGATTGGGTCAGTCCTTTGTCTTAAGGGAATTTTATTAAGTCTTATTACTGAATCTCTGATACATCCAGACCACTAGGTGTCAGCAAAGACGGTGAACAGCGCTATGGAATATAAACCAGTTCAATCAGGATGTATAGATCCATTTAAAATGAATGTAATACATAAAAAAATGTTTAAAATACATTCATAAACATTCATAAAAATGAAAATGTCACACTAACTTCATCCACTCCTCCTTGAGACAGAGAAGACAGTGAGACACCACCTCCACTGACAGATTCTCATTGGCCAGAGCAACTTCAATCTTATTCAGCAGAGTCGGACCTGTTTGTTAACAAAGATAGAGTAAGCATGCGCACATTATAGCAATCGCTGCAGAAATACATCCTAAAACGTCTATATCCCACACACCACATCCACATTCAAAGAGTATAGTGTTCTTTTTTTTAAAAAACATTTTTATACAATTTTCTCCCCAGTGTTAATCAATGCCAGTTCCACTCACTCATTAGAACCACCCCAGTAACACAATGCCAGAGAATCATAATTTAAAGGTGCAATCAGTCATTTTCTCCTATTATTCTTCTTCGTATTTATACTGACACCTATTGGAAATAAAACATATTTCAAAAATGGCCACCCATTCTATTGAGCACTAACTTCCTTCTGTCACTACAAATCAATTTCAATCTTCCTCATGCCAGCTGGACTTTATATTCTGTTACAATACCCAAGAGGCACCTGCGCTGGCTAGCATTGTGCTGAGTGATGGGAAGAGGGAGAACCATCCCACATACCAAAACAGAAAGAGGTCTGTTGTGCCGTCTTGGAGTTTTACCAAGTCTTTTCAACTTTAATGAAGCCCTGGATGTGGTTTGAGATTCAGGGGAGCTCTGAGGCTCTGTTTACAGAAATGATATATGCTATTAATTTCTTGTGCTTGATAGCAACATTAGCCTCATTCCCTGTTTTTGGTAAAGAAATATTCTAAATTATATTCATCCATTCATCATATTCACTCAATACATGATAACACAACAAAATAAAGTGAATTAAGGAGATATAATAACTGAAATATGGAGCTTTCTTTTGTTTCTGCATGTGTTCTTTGAGTTTACCTCTGTCTGTTGGTTGTGGATTAGCACTGGTGATGGTGAACTGGTAAAGTGAGAGAATATCTTCATTACACGCAGCTTGAACACAGCTCTGCTCCATATTTAATACATCCACCAACAAAGAGAACTCTGAAATAGAGAAAAATAATAAAAACAGACTGTGAACATCATATCATTGTATCAAAAGACTTTAATATACAGTCCTGTACCAGATCATAGACCATCTTTTGTTTATTTAATTTCCAATAAAAAGAGGCATTAAGTACCATTCTATTTCCAGCATCAAATATTTCAAAAATACATAAAAGTCTTACCAACAGTTTTTGCAGTATTTACTATGTTTACATATTTTACTGTGCCTATATTACTGTTCTGTGAGGAGTGTGGTGTGTTCTCCCTGTGTCTGCGTGGGTTTCCTCAGGGTGACTGTCTGTGAGGAGTGTGGTGTGTTCTCCCTGTGTCGGCGTGGGTTTCCTCCGGGTGCTCCGGTTTCCTCCCACAGTCCAAAAACACACATTGGTAGGTGCATTGGCGACTCAAAAGTGTCTGTAGGTGTGAATGTGTGAGTTGCCCTATGAAGGACTGGCGCCCCCTCCAGGTTGTATTCCCGCCTTGCACCCAATGATTCCAGGTAGGTTCTGGACCCACCGTGACCCTGAACTGGATAAGGGTTACAGATAATGAATGAATGAATGAATGAATATATTACTGTTCATTCCAAGCAGCAGTGATTCTATCTTGTTTGGCGCTCTATGCATATTCCACTTCAAACACGCCACATGTTATCTAAATACTAACAGGAATTTAAAAGGCCATTTTACATGGAGACTGGAATTTTAATAAATCAGGGGTGCATTTTCTATGGTTACATGAGGTGTTTCGTAAGATGTGCAGTGTTTAGTGTTTGTTGTCCATACCTGAGGAACTCACGTGAGCTGGGATTTGAACCTCAGGACTCAGACCCAAGAAATTACAACGATACGCTTCCTCATACTGAGAGCTGTACCCTACCACACGCACACATCCCACCGGGAGCAAAGCCTGACAGAAAAAAAGAGGGCAGAACAGGGTCGAATGCAAATGCAAAATGGAAGAAATATTTTTCTTAAGCAAATTTGGGCTAACATTGTGCTCATAATTCTGATGATCTCACCTTGAGCATGTTAAAAGCTGACTGGATGAGTAATCGGTCTGAACCTCTCCAGATCACCTGATTTCCCATAAGCACGTGCCACGCCAGCTGACGGAAATCCGCAGGACCAAGAACCTTAAAAAAAACAAATTTTATACATATATAACAATGTTCAGAACAGTTATTCAATGTTAAAATGTCACCGCTCTGGGAAATTTATAATGAATAAACCTGTCGAAGATGTCTCAGTGATTTGAACTTTGGTCCAAGTGTCTCTTCAGTTTTTCCACCATCTCCATAGGGGAAGTCTCGGTCCTGTGAGCTCTCTGATTGGTCGAGCTGAGGGTTACTCCCACCTCCCTCAGCAATCATTTCCTCTTCTTGTTCTATGTGAGAAAAACAGGAGATTCCATTTCAATTAGTGGTGTTTTGATGGATAAACAAGCTCAATAGATCAATAGAGACATTTGATGTGAATAATCCTACACATTTAGCAAAATTCAGATATTTTTCAACAACCTGTTTCAATACAAATACTGTTTTATAAAAAATCAAATAAATTTATAAATAAATAAATAAATATGAACTTTTAAGCACGCCAAATCATATTTCTTCTTCAGTGTGCATTGCTATAAAATATAAAGTAAAAAAAAAATAAATAAAACTTGAACAGTAGTGGGAAAGGTTTGGGAAAGTACAGGAATCCACTGATTGTAAACATTGTTTACTTTTGGGGACAAAGTGAACAGGAGTGCATTTCAAACACCCTATTTAAAGGCTAAGCACCAGTTATATGAAAGTGCCAAACAAATAAATACAGGAATTTACGTAGATGGTGGACAACAACTCTAGAAGTTGCACTTAATTTAATGCAAAATGACGAAAAGGTGTGTTGTTTTTGGCTGCAATCATTCAATGTACAGTGGGACATCTGTGAACAAATGGCCCAAAGATCCCAAAATATCCAGAAAATGGACTAAATGTGTCCACTTTAAACGGGCACTTTGGAAAGGACCATCCGCTCACTCCGTTATCTGTAGCTCATTTCACTGGCGCTTTTCCAACAATATGGGCATGTAAGGACACCAACGAAAGGTGTTCAAGAGCCTCTGTAACATGGAGGTAAACAGGGTAAGGACACTCACTTCGCCTGTTTTAGTTGGTGTTAGTTAACGTTAGCTTGACTCGCTAAACTCGGTGGCTCAGATTATACTCGGCTACGTAGCTGCATTACGGAGGTTTCTAGTGTCGGATGAATTCGAGTTCGACTTCGATCACATTTACAAGAATAACGGTACCTCTACATTTGAGTTTAGCTTATTGCTAGGCTATTGTCATGAATAATGTTGGTTATTTAGCTAGATACTGTCATAACAGTCAGTCATAACGGTGTTTTACCGCGGCGTTGTTCAGCTTTTGTCCACCAGTGACGTCACATGGTTGCGTTCAAGAATTTCCGTAGCGAGCTCGGGTTTTTCCGTTAATTTAATAAAATTGTCAGTTTTAAGGCAAACTAAGCTGCTATTTTCATTTTAATTCATACTTATATCTGTCAGTAACTAAAATAATGTGAAATATTCATGGAGGTCCATTAAGTGGTGCTTAGCCTTTAACAGTTACATTACTATTTTAGAATAGAAAAAATGATTCTCTGTAAGATCTGACAACATTCAGCCCATTTTGGTCCTTTACCTGTTTGTCTCTCAAGAAGAACAAGTGTATCTTCAGTAGGAGCTCCTTCTAGAAGCTTCTCTGTCAGTCGGCTCCCACAAGCCTTTAGCAGCCTTCAGAATATACATAGCATAGATAAAATAGAATAGAAGTTAAGGTGCTGTGTGAGTAATTGTGTGTGTGTGTGTGTGTGTGTGTGTGTGTGTGTGTGTGTACCAGCTGAATGAGGCGTGTAAACTGCTCCACAGGTTGGGATGCTGTGTGAGGGATGGAAGAGAGCGAGCGGCATTTCCACTTCTCTGGTGAGGAAACACAGCTGGAGAGAAAGCACTGTTCAACCTAATGGCTCTCTGAGGACACACACCCTGCTCACTGTCAAACACCTGCAGGAAACGCACGCACACACACACAAAAGCTTTCACATTTACCTGTCTAGTATATGGCTGACACTCTTATCTAGAGAAACGTACATTTCTTTTCTGTAACTATTTGATCCTGTTCAGGGTCATGGAGGGGCCAGAGCCTTACTGATTGTCTTCATGCTGACAGATTGCAATGCATCACAATAAATATAGTGGATTAGATGGTATCCATTCTGTTTTGAGCTGCATTGTACCTTCAGTGCAGTGCTCTGTAGACTCTGGATTGTGAGTTTAAGATGTCGCAAGAGAAATGGCCAGGAATTAATGAGGTAAATCCTGTCCATTGCCACCATCACAATGCTGTACCAGCGCTGGAAACCTCTCGCTAAACTGTCTTTGATAAAGAATGTGTGAGAGAACACAAAACCGTGCTGTTCATCTCCGAAGAAGATGGGTCCTTCCCTGCCTGGACACACCTGGACAGAACAAAATGGGAATATACAGAGTAATTAAAAGTATTTTTTATAGTTTTACCTTTCTCTAAATAAACCCCAAAAAAATAATAAACAGCTATCTTACCTCACAGCTGAGGCTGCGCACACAAGCCTGTCTCACCACACTGAAGAGCTGAGGCTGCCTCGGGTGCTGGTGACTCAGAAAACGAATTCCAGTTTCAGAGTCAATACTCACAAAACCAGGGTGAGACGCAGGAAGAGAACGACAGCCCTGGAGAGAGAGAGAGAACGAAAGATTGGGTGAGATTATTAAGTAAAGAGAAGTAAAAGTTATTGCTAATCATTGCTAAATCGTTACTGCACACATGCTTTTGTGAAAAGTTTTTTCTTACCTCACACATGTCAGCTCTCTGTGTGGCCGAGCTGTTGGCCCTCATGGTCAGTCCCTCACCCTCTCTCTCTCCCTCGCTCTCTCTTTCTCGCTCGCCCAGCAGAGAGGATGCAGGTTGTGGAGATGGAGGGTGGACAGCTTCAGTGCAGAAGAGTGTTCGAGGGCCATGAAGCTCACAGAAATGACACAAAGCCACTAAGGCATTCATCTGGGAACAAATATATAAGTCCTTATATGGGAAATTGTATTGTAGGTGTATAAGGCTGATAAAGTGGCTGAGAGTCTTATTTGTACTATATAATTGGATAAAATAAAATGGACTGTAAATTAAATAATGGGCGACACGGTGGTGCAACAGGTCACACAGCTCCAGGGACCTCGAGGTTGTGGGTTTGATTCCTGTTCTGGGTGACTGTCTGTGAAGAGCGTGGTGTGTTCTCCCTGTGTCTGCATGGGTTTCCTCCGGGTGACTGTCTGTGAGGAGTATGTTGTGTTCTCCCCGTGTCTGCGTGGGTTTCCTCCGGGTGACTGTCTGTGAGGAGTGTGGTGTGTTCTTCCTGTGTCTACATGGGTTTCCTCCGGGTGCTATGGTTTCCTCCCACAGTCCAAAAACACACGTTGGTAGGTGGACTGGTGACTCAAAAAGTGTCTGTAGGTGTGAGTGAATGTGTGTGTGTGTGTCTGTGTTGCCTTGTGAAGGACTGGCGCCCCCTCCAGGGTGTGTTCCTGCCTTGCGCCCAATGATTCCAGGTAGGCTCTGGACCCACCGTGACCCTGAACTGGATAAGGGTTACAGATAATGAATGAATGAATGAATGAATGAATGAATGTAAATTAAATAAGATTTCTATTTATTTATCCATGGGAACAATTTATCAATGCATGGGGAGAACTCATTTAGGCATGGGAATGACTTAATTGTCTGTAGGAACGACTTAAACCATGCAAACAGAATTTTTATTAATGCTTGCGAAGGATTAAATAAGGCACCTTAATTATATCGTTCCTACATCATATCAAGTCATTCCCTTTTAGTAATCTCCATTCAAAATAAATTAAGATGTGTGAACAACTTAATAATGCACACGAGCAGCTTAAAATGGTGTGGGAACAACCCTAAGCATGGGAACAACTATAATATCTTGTTGCCACACATATTCACCTGACTTTATTCCATAAAAGAACCCCAAAACACTTTTTTTTTTAATTATTACAAATTTGTGGTCACAAGTTAACAAAAGCCATTGCTTTGTACTTTTACTTAAGATTTTTTTTTATTTAGTAACCTTTTGTTGCATGACCATATTCACATAGTGTTAGTAAATACAGTACTAAACACTACATACATATTTACTCAATCATAATAGATTAATAGATAATGTCCAGGAAATTGTACCCTTTTATTCTACAATTTGTTCTTTGACTAGAAAAAATAGCAAACTACAAATATATCTTACTCACCTTGTACACTTATTTCCAGCTCTTGGAAACACGCTGCTGTTGTGTTTATAATTAATAATATGGTAAAACACGTCTAAGTCCCTAAACAACAATAAACAGGACTTCAGCAGTGTTACCACAACAGCAACAAGAAAAACATCACACCCATCTACACTTCACACAATTCCCTTCGCTCTTCGTATATTAATGTCCCGTGATACGGATTAATAAGGTTTAATGAAGGTCAATAACGTGTATATCACTGAAATCCTTTTAGACTTTATCATAGCTCTAACAGTCACGTGATGTGGAATCACGCGCTCGCTCCATAACATGACAACACTGCTCACAATAGCGATCCAAATTCTGTCAAAATAAAAGTCCAACACCAACCGTTTGTTGATCAAGACAAACGACCAGCAACAGAAAAACACTAGGTTGAAGGGCTTTAAGTAATTTTAGTAACCGTGAACACATGGGTTGTACATTAACCGGATTTATAGATTATTACCAATATATTTACAAACTGACCATACGTTAAAGCGGATATATTTACATCAGTGTAAATAATTTGTACTAGCAAATGAGAGAATTGATTCCTTAATTTTTAAACGTGTTTTTGAAGTAAAAATATAGGTCCCTGGAATCATATTTGAAGTGTCCTGATTTATTCATATGGGATTTTAATTTTTATAATATTTGGCAATTATGGGCATATGTTGCTAGGATACGCGAAGTGTATTACAAATAATATGAATAATAAAAGCCCTTTCCGTTATTAGAATTGATTTTATTTGAAATTTAATGCATTGTGATTTTTAGTATGTAGTGGTATTTTTAAAAAAATATATTAGTTTCGTAACTCTTAATGTTAAATCATTCAATATCCTTTTGAAATTTGCTTTATTCTTATCCACGCCTTTATGACTCACAGAGGTGATGATATATTTGTGATATCCAAAGGGATGATGTCATGGGCTGTGGTCTAAATTAATATATATTCCCTATATTCCCTACACCCTATATAACGAATATTGTGAATTATTGAGGCAATCTGTGCATTATTTGCAATGGAAATTGCCATTTGGGATTCCGCCACACGTGGCTAATATACAGAGAAGTACTTGAGTGTATTAAGTGTTTAATGACTCACAAAGTGCCCTATGTAGGCATTAGGGTGCCATTTGGGACTGACCCATAAATTTGTAATTCAAGACTAACTTCCTCCTTACTGGGTCAGTTTTGCATGGTAAGTCAACACATACGTTTTCTCTTATTTATTTATTGTGTTGTGTATTAATAACATGATGAAATTAATATACTTTAGGTTTTAGTAAACAAATCTAACTCTCGTGTCGCTAGACATTCTTCGAATAACTTTACTTCCCATTTTCTTAGTAATCAGATAAATAAGTAAATAAAAAATTAAAATGCTTCCCATCATTGTGGCTTAGTTTATTATTATATACTTAATAATACTTAAATAGGAGATAAGATTATATATATTTTTAATTTTTTATTATTATTATTATTATGTCATAATTGAGATGTTAGCGTATTATTATTATGAAAACATATGTCACTATCCAAAGGTTGTACTGTAATTATGAGAAAGTGTCTCAATATCATGACTATTATGAATAAATTGTTCTACTGTGGTCTAGTTATAGCTCAAGAGAATTTGAGAGTATTTATTACACCAATAAATCTGACTTTTCCATTTCCTCTATTTATTTGGCTCTAGACCTGCTTCAGTGGCCAGAACAGAAGAATTTAAGGTTTTTTGGATAAAAGCGTCTGTCATGGAGTGTTCTGCTGAGGAGGAAATATCTGAAAAATTCCACACAGGAGAAGACACACAAACAGGTTTTTTTTAAGTACATTACATTATTTGTAATAAAACGTAGGGATTATTTTAATACAATATACAGTAAACAGACCTTTGCTCTTTATGTGTGAGTTGTGTTTCAAAGGTCAAAAATTCCTGGTGTATACTGAGGGGTGTGTTATCTTTCTCTTTGTATTTAGCACTTTTCCACTGTTGATGACCTCAGGGTTGTTAGTTTCTGGTCTCATGGCGTTGAGTCATGAGTCCAATTTCAGGCGCTGTTTACACACTTAAGTTTAAGCATGGATTAAAAACAAGCCCAATGCATTCCACTCAGATACACACCTCATTCCTTCAGGTTAAATGTGTTACTTGTTAGCTTGATTAGGCTTGTAGTATGACTTACTGAGATCTATAAAACTGAACAAAACTTCACTTTGTAGCTTGTAGAATACCATTTTAACATTCACAATTTTAAACAACACCCTGTTTAAAATAAATAGTAATAATATATTTAAAGCATTTTCTGTAAATTGACTGATAATTACTTGAACTATGTTTCAGGGATTCTGTTAAAATATAAAGTTGAGCAGCAAAGTACATTTTTACAGTAACAATTTGTTTATATTTCTAGACAGACCTAGGAAGATTTCTGGAAAAAATGGCATTTTATTCTTGTAACATTAGAAATTTATAATACAAATATGGTAACTTATGTCTCAATATGTTACAATTGTGTTACCCTTGGTTAAGATCTAGTAGTAAAGTACCTTTGGAAAAATATATATATATTAAAAAAAAAAGGAAAAACAAATTATTGACGTTCATTCATTCATTATCTGTAATCGCTTGTCCACTTCAGGGACGTGGTGGGTCCGGAGCCTACACGGAATCACTGGGCGCAAGGCCCGAGCATAGTCTGGAGGGGGCACCAGTCCTTCACAGGGCAACACATACACACACACGCACCTACGGACACGTATGAGTCACCAATCCACCTACCAATGTGTGTTTTTGGACTGTGGGAGGAAACCGGAGCACCCGGAGGAAACCCACGCAGACACAGGGAGAACACACCACACTCCTCACAGACAGTCACCCGGAGGAAACTGTCGCAGACACAGGGAGAACACACCAAACTCCTCACAGACAGTCACCCGGAGGAAACCCACACAGACACAGAGAGAACACACCACACTCCTCACAGACAGTCACCCGGAGCGAGACTCGAACCCAAAACCTCCAGGTCCCTGGAGCTGTGTGACTGCGACACCTACCTGCTGCATATCTATGATCATATCTGGATAGTCATTTAAATAATTTATCCATTTCTAATCCCCCCCTATTTTTTAAAGTAACATATTCTCACTATATTCTTATCCCTTCCTTTATTTCAATTCTTAATGTATTTTTTATTTATTCTTTTCACTCCTATGTTGCTTGCCCTGTCTTTTGATGTGAAGTATATGGAACTGGACCATGTGAATAATGACTTGTTTGATTTGAATTTAATCCAGTTAAAAAAACTTTACTCAAACTATTATTGCTTAATTTTTCAGATATGGTAATAGTGGTGTAATGTAAAAATATATATCTTAGAAACAGATGTTGCTAAACTGGACTCTGATGGACCAGACATCTGCAGGTTCTTTCTGATTGGACGATGTCGTTTTGGAGACAGGTGTCGACAGCGCCACAGGTGAGTGAGAATTTCTTTAGGTGGAAGGGCAGTTGGGTAACTATGTTATCTATCAAGTCACCTCACAGCATCATATGTTTTGTTGTTGATGAACTGGAGAATTTTCAGACAGTGGCAGAAGTTTAATTTTTTATACATAAGGCTCCGTTTCAAATGCAGTTGTAATATGGGGAGGCAGCAGGTAGGTGTCGCAGTCACACAGCTCCAGGGACCTGGAGGTTGTGGGTTCGAGTCTCGCTCCGGGTGACTGTCTGTGAGGAGTGTGGTAGGTGGATTGGCAACTCAAAAGTGTCCATAGGTGTGAGTGTGTGAGTGAATGTGTGTGTGTTGCCCTGTGAAGGACGGGCGCCCCCTCCAGGGTGTATTCCCGCCTTGCGCCCAATGATTCCGGGTAGACTCTGGACCCACCGCGACCCTGAACTGGATAAGCGTTTACAGATAATGAATGAATGAATGTAATATGGGCAAATTTGCTATTTTTTTCTTATCGTACAATGAAATGTGCCGTCTACATGTGTCATTCATTTCCTTTGTTGCAGTGAACACATACACATGCCTTGTTTAAGGGCACTTCCGCTGTGGGTGAATCCCCCTGCTGACCATGGTGATTGAACCAGCTAGCTAGCACGTTATTGTGTTAACATCTAAAGCAAAACTTTGTGCAAAAGTCTGTAATAGAGAATTTATTCACATCAAATTCATAATTAAATATGTTCTCCACTATTTACTAATGTGGTGGGGATATACAGTTTATACACACATTTATAAAGTTGTAATAATGACACTTCCCTTTCCTTCTTGATTTCTCATACTTAATGCATGAATGCAGTACAACTGATTGTGCTGAGGGTAAACCTGAAGAAACAGAAGAGAAAAGCACCAAAAACCACAAGTCCAGAACAAAATCTGGAAAAACAGAAAAGGCCAAAGATGAAGAGAATGAAGGTAAAAACTTTATGCTCATATAATGTCTAGTCTCACCCTTTTATTCTTACTTATATATAATGTAATATTTTCCTTCTTATTTACCATAGAGCCTCAGGAGTTAAAGAAAAAGCCCCGGATGCGCACAGCTGATGATGTCATCTCCCGGATCCTGTGGGATACTTGTGTGGACCCAGCTGACTTTGTGGTGGGACACCTTGACCGTTTCCTGGGGGTCTTGGAGCGCCCCTTCTGTGACTTCTCCTGGGACACTCAGGTAGAGCTTATAAAACATTCATTCATTATCTGTAACCCTTATCCAATTCAGGGTCACGGTGGGTCCAGAGCCTACCTGGAATCATTGGGCGCAAGGCGGGAATACACCCTGGAGGGGGCGCCAGTCCTTCACAGGGCAACACAGACACACACACACATTCACTCACACATTCACACCTACGGACACTTTTTTGAGTCGCTAATCCACCTACTAACGTGTGTTTTTGGACTGTGGGAGGAATCCGGAGCACCCGGAGGAAACCCACGCAGACACGGGGAGAACACACCAACTCCTCACAGATGGTCACCCGGAACGGGAATCGAACCCACAACCTCCAGGTCCCTGGAGCTGTGTGACTGCGACACCTACCTGCTGCACCATCGTGCCGCCCGCTTATAAAACATCCTTGATCTATTTAACAATTCATTTCATATTATTTTCATATGAAAGATGTTGGTGTCATGGCAAGTGCACCGCAAACATCCTGTTCAGTAGACCTGAATTTGTGTGTCATTTTATATTCAGCACTTTCCCATATAAAAAGTAGATAAGAGTAATTATGAGTGATTATTTATTGTCTTTTTCATGTGGATGTAGTGTAACTCACGAGAGGTAAAACAAAAATGTAGTCTCTGAATGAACCAGTTAATGGGGGATGGTCATGTTTAAAACAGGTTCAGTACAGAATCACACCCATGTCATTAGGCGTCAGTTCAGTTTATACAGTAAAGGAGAATACTTGGAGGATCCTTTGGACCTAGTTAATTTTTTTATTGTGTTTCATCTGCTGAAATTTTTTAAAACTGAAACCCTTAAATTGGATCAGTGTCTGTTTAATATCATTAGTGCCTTAGTTTCATGTGCCATGTTACATTCTGTTTACAGGTGTGTGACTGTGATTACTCTGAAGAAATGACTATTCCCCGTCACAGGATCCAGTATTTCAGTTATAAAGGGCAGCGTGTTTGGGATAGAGACAGCCGTACAGACCACGTTTTTGGATCCACTGGGCAGACAGTCCTACCCCCTTTTGACAGAGAGGATTGCCAAGGTGAAAACCAACACTCATAATCAGTCGTATCTGCTACTTTAATGTTTAAAGTTTGTCAATGTCTTTTTAGAAAAGTGTGTCTGTAAAAGATAAAAGCATAAGAATATAGAACCCTTTTCAAACCATTAAAATTAAAATAAGAGCTTGACCTGGCATAAGAAAAGCCTGATTGAGCATATTGACCATAGGCTCATGTGCCACTGCACCAGCAGGTCCTATTTCATAGAGATCATACAGAGTGTGTTTGCAAAACTAAACATTTGTATCCTCAGTGCATGTACCATCACTAATTATAAGGGTGTCAAAAACTTGTATGTACTTGAAGTGCCCACTGGCTAAAAATACTTGGG
The DNA here is from genome assembly GCF_029633855.1 of Hoplias malabaricus. Taxonomy (NCBI): domain Eukaryota; kingdom Metazoa; phylum Chordata; class Actinopteri; order Characiformes; family Erythrinidae; genus Hoplias; species Hoplias malabaricus. The sequence continues at coordinate 4,780,806 of NC_089809.1, forward strand.
AAATCCCAGCTGAAATTTTATTATAGATTCATATAATGCATTACAGTTATATAAAACAATCCACTCTGTTTAATTATCAAAGTTGAAAGTGAAGTATATTAAATGTGCTTGGCTGATGACATAATGCTTTGTAATTTTTCTCCTCAATAACAATTTGCAGAGAATGCCATTCCAGATACAAGCCAAGAAAAATCACAAATGGAGAACTGTGTAGATAATCTCAGTGATGTGGAAGGTACAACAGAGTATGTTGGCAATGAACAAATGGATGAGGATTCCGGAGATCTGGAGTTTGCGCAAGAGGCGGCGGGATTATCAATCTCTGTGAGAGACGAACAGATTGCTCTAGAGGAAGAATGGAAAGACTGGAATGAGGTGGAGGAAGAAAAAATCCAGTCAATATCATGCATTCCTCCGGAGTCAAGACCTAAAAGGCCTTCTGGCAGTCCTACACATTTTATTTGCATCCGTGTGGATTCCCCTGCAGCTCTTATGGCTTTCCATCGCGTCCAGAGGAAGGTTCTGACCCACCTGCCCAAGTCTGAGAAATTCTGGGTCAAACCAGCCACTTTACATATCACTCTGTGTCTCCTGGTCCTCCAGGGCAAAGCAGAGGTTCAGGCTGCAGCGGACATCCTCCGTTCTGTGGTCAAAAGCATGTTTAAGCCACCAATCTCCATCGGTTTCCCACTCAAACTCAAGCACTTCAATGGCCGGGTCCTTTTTCTGCCCCCAGGTCCAATCCCAGACATCCAGAATCTCAACAGCCCTCTCCAAGAGGCTTTTAAAAAGAAAGGCTGGCTCCACCGCCACTCAAAATTCCCCACCTACCACCTCACACTGGCCAAATTAGACTTTGAAGAGACTGAAAGGATGTTTATTGATATTGGGAGCATCAAACTGCCCAAAGACATCAACTTCGGCAAGCTAGAGGTGGACAAGTTGTATCTGTGTAGTATGGGTAAGACAAAAACAGAGAGCGACTTTTACCAGACGGTGTGTGCTGTCCAATTGCCTGCAGTGTGAATTCAATATGCCTAAATCCAGAGATGCTGTCTATATGATTTTATGGTTCATACCGTCAAGACATAAATAAGCAAGCAATGATTTTTAACAAGGCGGCACGGTGTCTCAGTCACACAGCTCCAGGGGCCTGGAGGTTGTGGGTTCAATTCCCGCTCCGGGTGACTGTCTGTGAGGACTTGGTGTGTTCTCCCTGTGTCCGCATGGGTTTCCTCCGGGTGCTCCGGTTTCCTCCCACAGTCCAAAAATACACGTTGGTAGGTGGATTGGCGACTCAAAAGTGTCCATAGGTGTGAGTGTGTGAGTGAATGTGTGAGTGAGTGTCTGTGTTGCCCTGTAAGGGACTGGCGCCCCCTCCAGGGTGTATTCCCACCTTGCGCCCAATGATTCCAGGTAGGCTCTGGACACACCGTGACCCTGAACTAGATAAGCGCTTACAGATAATGAATGAATGATTTTTAACACCAGTTATTTGAAAATAATTTATTTATAATTTATAAATAGTTTATCAAGTGCAGCTCATAAATACAGGAAATACGAATTGATTATTTAATTCACTTTAATATATTCAGGGTCCTTGGCTTTTAAAGTTTTAAATAATGAACTTCGATTTTACATGGATCATGAACACATTGTGTTCTTTTTAAGGTTAGTTAAGGTTTAAGGAGATAGTCTACTGCCAACAAACAACTCTGAGAAATAATTCCTCCTCTCCTCAAACACAGCACAACCCATAAACACAATATGTGTCCCAGTTTGTAGATCCTAAAAATTTGTAGGACCCCTTTGTTAAGGATTCAACAGGAGCATCCAAACCCAGGCTGAACTTAGGGTATTTTTCCCAAGGTTTCTTTTTTGTGATAATATTATATAAATAAATGAATTTAAAAACAATTACTAAAAAAAAAGAAATTAATTAAAATTTCATTTAAATATTACATTTTGAAATAAAGCTTAAATAATGTTTTTTTCTATTTATTAATATCTTTTAATTAATGTATTTTATTAAATTTATTATTTAAATTAAGCCTTGCACTATGAAATAAATCTGTCAACAATGTCCGCCATCCATTAGTAGGCGGGTCTAATTCTGATCCAGTCAGATTGATTGGCTAGTAAGGCAAGACATTGATTTAAATATATAATATTGTCATAGAAACCTCCATAATTGTTAGAGCTCTGCTACTGATTTTGTGTTGTTTACCTTGCCATGATGATGCCACTGTCAATCATTCTGCAATTCATGCCCTTATTTCAGCTCAGAGCAGGCAAGAGATAGGAGTTTTTTGAGGTTTTATCTAGAAATAAATTACAGTCGTATATAAAACATACTGAAAATAACATAGGCAAATACTTAATCAGTGGCATATCTTAAACATTAACATACATTGTTATGAGTATAACAAAGTATGACAAAATCTAAATTTAAAGGTAAATGTTATAATTCAGAGCAGCTGCACATGATCTTATGGTCACCATGCCATACCAATATCAAGTGTGGTCTATATCAACATAAACACCTCTTCTCCACACAGAGACTGCAGACAGCAACAGACTCATAGTGAGAGATTTCATCAGACATGGTATGGGCATCAGGGGTGAATACAAACAAAAATATACCTCCGGGAAAAAAATAATGAGAAGTCAGGCCATGTGGGAAAAGCATTCTGGTTTTGTATTTGTTTCTTTGCTGGCACCTCATGTAAACTATGCTCTGTCCCAAACAACGACCTACTCCCTATATAGTGCACACTAAAGATTTATAAAAGTAATTCTACTACACCACTGCATTCTGTACTACATACTGTAGGGAAAGATGTTTGAGATTTAGCCCTGGTGGTGTGGTGGTGCAATTGCAGAGTATAAAAGCAGAAGTCAGCACAGAAGTATAAACTCATTGACATGCTAGCTATTGTCTAGATTTTTTTTATTATTTAATACCTTCATAATTCAAATTACACAGTGATGTTTGGTGGAAAAAATCTTGCACAAAATTTTGATTTTTTTTTTTGTACTTTATTTGAACACTACAATAAGGGGCATTCCCTCCTCCAAAATATGATTATTCCCAAAGAAAAAAAGCAGTTAATTCCAGCTTGTGGTTTTCTAAAGGTTTTCTCTGAGGTCAAATGAAATCTTGCAGTAACCCTCTAGTTTTGACTTTTACAGTTATTTCAGTGTATTTTAATTTAGCTGTTGTTTATTACATCTTAATAGCAGTCAAAACAAAAGTTTACAACCTTGTCTCAGTATATGAATTTAATGAATGTCTATTACTTTTTTATCTTTGCACTAAATATGAATGTTAAATATGTAGAAATATGGGAGATGTAAATTAAGATTTACAGAATTATTTACCATATTAAAGGCAACATTAAGACACACTGATGCTGCAATTTTACTGTCCAAGTGCAATTTTATGTGGCTCCCCAAATGAATTTGATATCTTAATGTACAGATGCAGTCAAAATGTACACATGTCAAAATGGATTGTGTATGAATTATTAATGGTCTGTGTATTTTAAATTTTTTTTATGGTCAAAGTTCTGAATTATTTACCAATGACCAAAACTATTCTGAAACAGGCTTTTGGACTTAAAAATAAATAAATGTGGAATTTATATAAAGTATTTTTTGTGTGCATTCAAGAGTATTTTTTCTAGTGTATCATTTAAAAAAACTCATCAAGATTATACAAGATCTGACACAGCCTATTTACATATGCTCGTTACACTTGGAGGAGTAGACTAAATTTTTGTTTTGTTATATCAGTAAACTGAGGTCTCTGCAGAGAAAACAATATTTCACAGCAAATTTACCAATGTTAAATCAATACTAGTGTAAAAAAATATTTACAACTACCAACAGTCCCTGTGTTAAATTAACTTTAATAGTGTTGATTTAACTCTGGTGAATTTGCTCTGTTGCTTTTCCAACTTCTGGACATGAATGAGGCATAGCCTGACATCAAACCCGTGGCTAAAGCTTGCTGTACTTGGGATCCTTGTATGGAAACACATTTATTGCAGTGAAAGACATATTTAAAGTTCATAATTATCAACCCCCACCCACTTGATCAGTGGTTGATTTGTAAATATTTCATGCTGATAACATGTTTTCATGTGACTCTTCAATATTGGTCTGCATAATGCAGCAGTACTGTAAGACCCAGTGTTTCGTTAGCAATAAACAAGCAATGTATCTTGCAGCCCTAAACAACTCTTAACATCACACTGTAAAAATCAGGGTTCTCTGCCAAGAAGTTGCTTGAACCCATTTGGTGCCATTTAGTAAGAAATCAATGCATAGTTACAGCTACAGCTTTTGCGCTGGGCAGCACCCACAACATTTAAAAGCCTTTTAAGAACCATTTCTGTTTTAGCAACAGTCACAGAGGAAGTCTTGCATACATAACAAAATTTTCTCCTTCTTTTCCCTTTTCTCCCAGATACATGCACAGCTTTTTTCTCTTTCCCCTCTTCTATTTCTCATCCACCCTTCCCCCACTCATGTCCCCTCATCCTCCCAACTCTCCCTCCTTTTTTCATTGTGTTGCTCTCTAATCCGTCCATTTGTGTTTGCATCCCTACATAACACGTTATTCAGTTTGGAGAAATTCACCAGTGGCCAAAATATAGTGAACATCTTGTTCATACATGTTAGAATATTCTGTAAATATGTAGTTGTGTGCCTTAGTTTGTGGTAAAAATTGGTAGTTCATGAGCATAATACATAAAGGAGTTAAATGAAACCAGTAAATGTGTCCATAAATATGTGCTTTTTAGCCATTATTTATCTTATATTACATGCTCACACTTTCACTCTACAGGAAACTGCACTAAAGCTGAGATTTGCTAATTCTGTCTGTTCCACATTAAATTTTGCACAATTTAAGGGGGAACAGGTGATTTAAATAGAACAATTTCATTTTTGGATATATTTTATAATTTATGGCTATTTGCCATTTTTTAAATATCCTTTGTAGATGCTACCACCTTAAATATTTTAATATAACTGTTCTTTCCCTTGATATGAGGAAATATTATTCATATTTTCTTTCTTTTCACGTTCTTTGCATTTTGCAATGACCTGACGAAGCGGATGAAAATTTAATGGCAGGTCCATTTAAGGTGGAATTGATAATTCGTTTAATAAATTTAAGTCTAGATGTTTTTTAAATCTACCTGGTTAGTCATTTTCAACGTTTTGTCTTCATTATATTGTAGCTACCATACTGAGTAGTGGTGTTTTTGCCACTATTTTTCAAACTCCTAAATATGCTAACATGTTCCACTAGCTTTTCACTCTCCGTTCAACGGCTGCCCTTTAAGGTGGAATGGTTCATTCTAATAAGAAGCCAACTTGAGTATATTCGTTCTCATTTTCCCCATGGAAACGATGTATGTTTTTATAGTTTCACTCCTTCTTAGACATTTTTGTTCGTATCTAATTTTTTAACCGTGATTTTTCCTGTTATCCCTCTCGTCTTTTTAGCTCATCTTTTTTTTAGCTCTTTTCGGGTTTTTTTTTGCAATCTCAGTCGTTTTCTTGTATTTTGATATTACTCTTATATCACTACCTACACATTTGTATCACTAGTCTTTTCACCTGCTCTTGTAACGGCTGCTCCATTTAAGGTGGAACGCGTAATTGAATAGCCTTCTTTCTTATTTCCTAGTTTATTCAGCGGTGCACCGCTTCGTTCATTTTATGTAAATGCTTGACCACTTGCTAAGAACCGGTTATTTGGAATGAAAACGCAAATCTCTCTCTCTCTCTCTCTCATTTTCTCAAGACTTTCCCCAGTTTTTTCGAGAAGGGTATTTTTATTCGCGCCAGTTCACGACTTACATGGCTGTTTACCATCATTCAGTCTTCTCTTTTATCTCTTATGTTAAATAGTGTCGTAGGGAAGGGTTTTATTTGTATTTACTGTTTATTCCTCATACCGTATTCAGATCACTAGGAGAGGGGAAGCCCTTTCTTTTCGAATGACGATGAGGATAATGATGAAGATGAGGATGAGGATGATAGTGGGCTGACCGTGCAGTGTGGACGCTGTGTTTTTTTAAGGAGCTCATTTGCATCCAACTAAAAAAGCTTGACGCCTGTTATTTCTTTCAGCTCGTTCCAGACAGAATTGGATCTGTATTTGAGTCAGAACTAAACAATATATACATACTTTTGTCTTTTTAAATGCCAAATTGCCTGGAAGTAAGGATGCTTTTGTCCAGAAGAAGTGCACAACAGCAGCGGAATTCACAGAGTGGCTTTTAATCGGAAAACACACTCAGATTCCAGAAAGTACACCAGTGTTCAGAGGTAAAGATTTTTAAACCGTTTACTCTGGCAATTTCTCTTAAAAGCACAGCTTTAGTCACATGGTGGATTTTAAATGCATGCCACATTGTACTGTTCTGAATTGACTGTTTATCTCCAGCTGGAACATCAGATTCCTATAGTGCTTTAATCAGTATCTAAACATATATTAGTTCTGTTTGTTAAGTAATGCATAATAATTCTCTCCTATTATGTTGTGAACTGTAGCAAATGTGTATGATGATTTATATGATCACATCCTGTAGTGCTGTTTTATTTAGCAATCTGTAATATATTTTTCATATCTACTAAACTATACTAATCAATATTTTCACCTCCTATATTGTTTTATATCGCAATATATATTTTTCTTATATCCCATAGTGAACTAGAACTAACTGAATATAATTCCATTTCTCAACCCTTTAGTTCTGCTTTATTTAGTAATGTATAATGTATTAATTTTTCCCCATATCTTTTAATATTAAACTATAGTAATCTATATTTTAATCTCCCTTTAATGTCTCTGTAGTGCTGTCTTGGTCCTGTCCATAATATTTATCGCATATTCTGTAGTATGCCGTCGTAACTGTGTGTAATGGTTTATATTATACCTCATATACTATTGCTGTAGTGCTGTCTATGTTGTGTTTTTATAAACCTATAACAGTCTTACAGTAATATGTAATAATTGTATGTAATTATTGTCTCTCTATATAGGCACAATCATCTGATATTAAACTACAGTATTTCTGTAGGTTAATAATCTATCCTTTATTCAAACCCATATGTAAATCCTGCACTGCTGTTGAACTACAATATTTGTCTCATATTTTATAGCTATAACTATAGTAATTGTCAAAAACTGTTTATAATATTTTCAGACATGTGTATTATTCCATTGTTTATAATAATTTATGTTTTCATCAGCTGCGATAGTGTCTAGTAAACTATATGAGTTTGCATTTTTATATACTACTACAAAGTTTGTTGACTTCACAGCCTGACTGACTTATAGATCATTACCCTATAATCATATATATACATTTACAAAATACATAGTTTAATGGCTGTATTAGCCAGGTTTATGATGAACATATAAGCATTTAATTCGTAATCTTAGGAAATGTGCACATCCTTGCACAGTTAATATTGCACTGTTACTTGTCCTCGCATTCATAGTCTATATTTAATAGGATAGGTCTGTTTAGCATTGGTAGTCTATGCATATTTATGCATCTATAAATAATTTATTAATAATTACTCCTGTAATATTTCTGTAAGACTGTCTTGTTGTACTCCATGATTGTGTCTCGCATGCCATAGTAGGCTATAATCTGCACTGAAAAATCCTATTTTTAGTAATCTCTTTATTTCTAATCTGGGCAATGTGTCTTATATCTCGTGGCTGAATGCCATCAAATCCTCATAGAAATGTTCCAATGCCTGTTGTATAGCCTTCCTATGGGTGTAGGAAAAGCAACCAATTACAGGTGTATTACAAGGGGTGACCGTATAGATTATTGTACGCAATCGCTACACTATTTAATACAGCATCACAGGAATATTGTTTAAATCATGCTCCTGTCTCATTTGTTGTGTTTGATTTCACAGCTACAGCCAAGTGTGTAAGGGTGTCACTGGACACAGTGGGAGGAATGTCCAATCAATATCAGACTCTTTTTGTTGTTTGTTTTAAAAGGATTACTCTCACAGCTTTGATTAAATTGACGCTTGGATTAATTCGAATAATCCATCATCGTGCCTTGTTCTTGCTGCTGGTAACACTTCCTCTCCTCAGTATATGTCCAAAAATTGTAGACGCCCCTTACAAATAGTGAGTTGTCCACACACAGTGTGTGTAACCTACATAAAACATATGAAAGTCAATGGGATTCACTGAACCTCCTGCACATGAGCTTTTTTATGTGATCTAATATAATCGTCCTTATCAGTAATTGACCTCACTAATGCTCCCATCTTAGACTGCCATCAGATCATCACTGCAGTGTTCCAGCATCTAGTCTGAAGCCTTACCAGAAGAGTAGAATCTGTCACGACAGGAAAACGGGGAACAAACTTTGAGTTATTAACCTTCAGAAGAAATGTTGAATGAGCAGTTGTCCACAAACTTTTTGCTGAATTGAGTGTAACCCAAAAACCCTGTAACAAGGGAGTAGCATCAGCACATTTTCCCATTTCCAACAGTGAAAGTAGCCTATATTTGTCTCAGAGCGTAGCTTTAAAATATTAAAACGTGCAGAGTTTTTACAACTTGGACACTTGTCCCAGTGGAATGTTTTTACACAGCCGCTGTAGTAAGCGGGAAGCTGTAAAACCTGAAACCTACATTTAGAAACTATATGACCAAAAGGTTTAGGACAAGTACAAGGATTGGCTGACAATTAAATCATCATACATAATGTTGGATGGCTAATTCTGGATGACAGATCAACCTAAAGGTATTGAATGGAGCTCCCTCTCTCCAAAGAAGTCAGTTCCACTGTTCCAGAGCTCAGTGCTGGGGGCTTTATCCACTCTAGGCAACACTAAACATGAATGTTGTGACCTTAGGCTCATGTGCTGGGTCTGTTTAGCTCGTTCAACCTCAGAAAACCACATATTCATATACACTGCGTTTTGAATGTCACATTCACATTCAAATATTCATTCATTCATCCTGTTCAGGGTTATGGCGTGTCGAATAACTGGGAACAAAGCAGGGACACACACTGGACAGGGTGCCAGTCCATCACGGAGCATCAACACTCACACAGTCTCTGCATTTTTTTCTTGCAGAATCTAATTGGTTTAATTATTTATTTATTTTAGTTGTGTTTTCCTGGTATCATTTAGATCTGGTATTGAATCAATGTTATCTCTTTTCAAATCATTTAAATTCAAGTGTTAATTACGTCTGGTTGTTAATGGGCTGATCACAGTATTATATTGTTTTATATTTGGTAAAATCCATATCATAGCGCACAGTTGTGTATAACTTTTTAAAGCTGGTTTACATCAGGGCTGGTTCATTTCTCGGCAAGAAGGTCTATGAAGCCTAATGGCCTTTTAAAATGTTAATGCTGTATGAATAACTACACCAAGCGCTTATTGTTGCCTTTTATGTGACTGCGTTTTGATTCATTATCCTATCAGCAAGCATTTAATGGGGTCAAGTGTGATTTAGGAGCATGTATAAAGCTGTTCATTTCTCTGCTGAGTTTATATGTCATGCCACAGTTCTAGGTACAGTTTCAGAGTTTAGAGCACTGCAATCGGTCATTATGAATTCAAGTGCTACTGATAGTTAATTGAGAAAGCATACAATTAACACCTTTTGTGTTGTGATGCAGGGCTGAAAGACACAGGAAATAATTCTCTTTGTGATCAAGGGTTTGTTGGCACCTGCTCTGCTGATGTATTTTTTTCATACATGTATTGATAGGGTGTTTGTTCGTCATCAGAGTTAGTAATAGCCTCTATCCATTTGGGATGACTTTACATTACTTATACACTTATACTATTGGGCGGCATGGTGGTGCAGCAGGTAGGGTCTCAGTCACACAGCTCCAGGGACCTGGAGATTGTGGGTTTGAGTCCTGCTCCGGGTGATTGTCTGTGAGGAGTGTGGTGTGTTCTCCCTGTGTCCATGTGGGTTTCCTCAGGGTGACTGTGTGTGAGGAGTGTGGTGTGTTCTTCTTGTGTCTGTGTGGGTTTCCTCCGGGTGACTGTCTGTGAGGAGTGTGGTGTGTTATCCCTGTGTCTGCGTGGGTTTCCTCCGGGTGACTGTCTATGAGGAGTGTGGTGTGTTCTTCCTGTGTCTGCGTGGGTTTCCTCCGGGTGACTGTCTGTGAGGAGTGTGGTGTGTTATCCCTGTGTCTGCGTGGGTTTCCTCCGGGTGACTGTCTATGAGGACTGTGGTGTGTTCTCTCTGTGTCTGCGTGGATTTCCTCTGGGTGACTGTCTATGTGGAATGTAGTGTGTTCTCCCTGTGTCTGCGTGGGTTTCCTCCGAGTGACTGTCTGTGAGGACTGTGGCGTGTTCTCTCTGTGTCTGCGTGGGTTTCCTCCGGGTGACTGTCTGTGAGCAGTGTGGTGTGTTCTCCCTGTGTCTGCGTGGGTTCCCTCAGGGTGCTATGGTTTTCTCCCACAGTACAAAAACACACGTTGGTAGGTGAATTGGTGACTCAAACATGTCTGTAGGTGTGAGTGAATGTGTGTGTGTTGCCCTGTGAAGGACTGGCGCCCCCTCCAGGGTGTATTCCCTCCTTGCGCCCAATGACTCTAGGTAGGCTCTGGACCCACCGCGACCCTGAACTGGATAAGGGTTACAGATAACGAATGAATGAATGAATGAATGAATGAATGAATGAATGTACTATTGGATGATTAGTTCTAGATGGCGTATGCCTCTCATACTTATCCCAAATATATTGGATAATGCTCCAATGCTCCAAAGCCCAATACTGGGGGAGATGCATACCCCTTTTGGTAGATTTTTTTACATTGGGCATGGTGACCATAGGAGAACCTTACATTTCTAATTCTGTTTTGTTAACTGACAAATATCCACACGCTGAGTGATGGGAGGAGAGGAAAGGCCTTTTTACACACTCAGAAAGGCCTAATACTTTCTAGTACTCCTAATGATGCATGTCTGTGGCATCCCCAAGGATTTAACTCAAGATGCTCATATAATAGGGAGACAATATTTGTGCCACATGAGAGCATTCTTGGTTATTTAACACTTGGTTAAATACCAAGGCTAGGCAATTTGTGCTCTCCTGCAAGCGTGCTGAGTTCCTAAGGTTTTGTGTTAGATTGTGGTGGAGCTTCCTGTGTTTCACAGTTTAAATGGGTAGATTAAAAAAAAGCGGTACATACGACTGCAGTGGGTTGGTTTTCATTTTTCCCTCTATCTCTCTCTCTCTCTCTCTCTCTCTCTGTCTCTCTCTCTCTCCATCACCAGAGTATACTCTCTTTTCTCTGAGCTGTGCTCACTGCACACCATCGTGAGAATGAGCTGACACAACTCATCACGTCCACTGTTCACCAGAGTGTGTGTGTGTGTGTGTGTGTGTCTGTATGTGTGTGTGTGTGTGTGTCAGCTCCAGTGGCTCTTGAGCACAGAGACTTCACAGACTTCACTCTAAACTGAGCCTAAATAACGTTTTATTGTTTTATTATCACAATTCTAAAAAACGTGTCCCTGTCAGAGTTGTGCCAAAGTTTGTGGACACCGTCGAAATATTCTTCCGAAGTGAAAGGTATTAATCTGAAATGTGCTGCAGTACCAATGTCTACACATCTAAGAAAGCTTTACAGTAGATCTTGGAACATTGTGGTAAGGATTTGTTTGCCTATAGCCTCAAACCACATTAGTGAGGTCAGGTAATGATGTCATTAGACAACACAGATCCATTTTGGCTTCACCTTAAAGTAAATGCATTCACTAGTCATACACTGTGTCTGCATGTATAAAAAAAACAACAGCTGAGTGTGTGTGTGTGAGCGTGTAATTCAGCAGTCCCTTCTCTCTGTCTTAACCTACTTTCCCCTCTGTCTTTATCCTCCCTGTCTCTCATTCTTCGTCCTCTTCTTTCTGCTGTTTTAGTAGTTGATTTTTGTTCATTGATGTGAAATTATTCTAGATTTAGTTGTTTCCCCATCTCAGTGTTAATTTAACTCCACGCTGCTCTGTGGAATATTAAACAAAGCTTGTTTAAAACACTTTGTCAGACCGGTTTCTGTTTTGATTATGGCATGGATTTTCTGAGGCACCAATTGCATTAATGTTTGCCCTGAACTTTGTGTTGAAAATAGGAGGGTCGATCCATGCTGTGCATTTTCTCCAACCCATAAGTCTTTCAATGAGGGTTAAGCGCAGAACTGGCCAGTGAATGTGTGAAAATGACTCCTCACTACCATTTGCATCCAAATAATATTGCCATTGTCATCCTGGAATATGCAAATGCAATCAGGCAGGAGAAAATCCATGTGTAGGATGATCATCCTGGTACTGAACATTACATTGTCACATAACTTTGCTGAGGCTGGCCCATAGCAATTGGAGCAACCTGAGCTCACTGCTTTCAGAGGCTTGTACAGTGGGCACTATACATAATGGCTGCATTACTTGGGTAAATCTGGTCTCGTATTTATGCTCAACTGAAGCCTTTTTTCCCTATTAGCTTGCCTAACCAGTCATTTCCATACAGGATATAACAGGATATAACTCCCAGTCCTGTGAGTTCTCCTTGCATTTTCTTATTGAATTTTGTTTTTTACAATACGACTTCACCAAGCGTTTAACTTATAATCAGTAACAGTCATTAACTTTTTTTTTTACCAAATTTCCTCTGAAAATATGATGGTTCACTACTGTCCTTCCAGGTTTTATTTATGTGCTGGAGAGTTATTAAAGCAATTCCAGCAAATTCAGAAAACGAAGCAGTTTTTCCAAGTTTTTCACCCTTTTGAAACACACTGACATCTTTTCCACCACCACAGGTCACATCTTCTACATAAAACGAGAAGCTGTACTCACTGCTCCACTGCATGGGTTAGGGTTAAAAGAATTGTTGCAAGCTGAAACCTATTTTTCACAGCAGTGTTTTTTTCAATGGCAGACCTTTATGTATTTCCCTATTCAAATCCAAATGGTGACTGTTTTGGGCCAGGCAATGTAGCATTTATTTCAATAAAATTAATAAACCTTTATTAAAATAGGTCTTAAATCATTGGAAATATAATAACATAATGTGATATATATATTTGTATATATGTGTATATATATTTATATGTTCTCTCTCTCTCTCTATCTCTCTCTCTCTCTCTCTCTCTCTCTCTCTCTCTCCTTTTTCTATAGGGTAAAGGCAGGGTCACCCAGCCAGGGATTGCCATGGCAACGGTGCCCAGTTACAGCCCCTCAGTTTGGGTGCGGATGTGCCATGCTCTTCCTCGCTTTGACTTGCAGATGCAGATGAGGGACAATATCTTCACTCCAGACAGCTGGGAATACCAACAGGTTTATTTACAGATGTAGCACCTGAACTGACGATAAGGCAGAATATAACATCAGAGCGCTCAAGAAATTTTCAAAGCACACAATATGCGTCACGATATCCTTCAAGTGTCATGATTTCACAAAAGTTTGTGAACAAAAGTGTTTTGAAGTCATGTTGTTATTTTGTAGGTGATGGCATGCTCATAGAAGCAACTCCAGATCTAAGATGTCTCTCTCTCTCTCTCTCTCTCTCTCTCTCTCTATATATATATATATATATATATATATATATATATATATATATATATATATATACAGGGGTTGGACAATGAAAGTGAAACACCTGGTTTTAGACCACAATAATTTATTAGTATAGTGTAGGGCCTCCTTTTGAGGCCAATACAGCGTCAGTTCATCTTGGGAATGACATATACAAGTCCTGCACAGTGGTCAGAGGGATTTGAAGCCATTCTTCTTGCAGGATAGTGGCCAGGTCTCTACGTGATGCTGGTGGAGGAAAACGTTTCCTGACTCACTCCTCCAAAACACCCCAAAGTGGCTCAATAATATTTAGATCTGGTGACTGTGCAGGCCATGGGAGATGTTCAACTTCACTTTCATGTTCATCAAACCAATCTTTCACCAGTCTTGCTGTGTGTATTGGTGCATTGTCGTCCTGATACACGGCACCGCTTTCAGGACACAATGTTTGAACCATTGGATGCACAGGGTCCTCCAGAATGGTTCGGTAGTCCTTGGCAGTGACGTGCCCATCTAGCACAAGTATTGGGCCAAGGGAATGCCATGATATGGCAGCCAAAACCATCACTGATCCACCCCCATGCTTCACTCTGGGCATACAACAGTCTGGTGGTATGCTTATCTGGGGCTTCTCCACACCGTAACTCTCCTGGATGTGGGGAAAACAGTAAAGGTGGACTCATCAGAGAACAATACATGTTTCACATTGTCCACAGCCCAATATTTGCGCTCCTTGCACCATTGAAACCAACGTTTGGCATTGGCATGAGTGACCAAAGGTTTAGCTGTAGCAGCCCGGCCCTGTGTATTGACCCTGTGCAGCTCCCGACGGACAGTTCTGGTGGAAACAGGAGAGTTGAGGTGCACATTTAATTCTGCCGTGATTTGGGCAGCTGTGGTTTATATATATACATAGAAAAAGATGTACTTGCACTTATTTACAAAAGTTGAAATGTAATCTAAGTGGTTGAGAGTGGATGTTCTAAAGAATGTTCTGTTCAAAAGAAATTTGCTAAGAATTGTGCACAGTGAATGGAACCAAACTTCAGCCTCTAAAAGCTCCTTACAGAAGGTTATTTCATAAAATGGTTATGAATAGACTGTTTGATGACTGGCAGGGTGTTGTGTGGCAAAATAAGATCTCCAAAAAACCTTTTTTGTTCCAGATTTGTCACTATATTTCTAGGATTTCTATCAGCAAAAATGACTGTTTGTATCTTAACCACCAAATTATGCAGAAATTTTGAAAAAAAGAGGAAAAAAATCACAGAAGAACTGTTATTATTGGTCAATTTTTATCCACCAAACGGTGTTTCATTTAGCCCCTAATTAAAGCCCCTCTGTTCCTCCCTGTTTCACGCTATCAGATGCAATTTTCACACTTGACATCTGCTAGCAGTGGGTAGAGTTGTCATGTGGTGAAACACATACTATTTCTGTCTTGGTGTCTATTTTTTCACAAAGTATATCTTCTTTGCCTTCATTTCCCTTAGATTTGAGCATTATAACACAAACTCTACCTACTCTACTCTTGTTTCATCTTTCTCTTCATATCTCTCTCTCTCTCTCTCTCTCTCTCTCTCCTCTTTCTCTCTCTTATTCACTACTTCTCTCTGTCTGCATCAGTGTAAAGAGGTTTCTCGGCTCCGGTGATGAGATTTGTTGAGTCATAATTTAATTTCTATTTCATACCACGCAGCAAACTGCTTTAAGACTCTCAGATCATGGCAGACGTGTAGTATATTTAAGAATGGCGATATAATGCCCACCACTTTGCAGTCTCAGGATGTCCATTATCCTGAGAGAGAATGTAGTGTATCGTTTTACAAATTGTATGTGTACTGTAACATATGGTTGCAGACTGACACATACAGTTTTTGTGTGTGTATAGATAGATAAAGAGAGAAAGACAGAGAGAGAATGAGAGTAAGAAAGGGGAAAAGTGAGGAAAAAATAGAGTATGTAATGGCACTGTATGGAAATAATGAGCTGGAATAAGAAGACAGCTGGGAACCATGGATAAAATAGATAGAAAAACAGAGAGAGGGAGAAAGAAAGCAAAAAATAGAGCAGAAAGAAATAGAGCAAAAGAAACAGGAGGAAAAGTGATGCCACTAGGAAATGGTAGCTGCATCAAGGAGAAAAGAGAAAACCTGGTATGAAGGGAAGAGACACGGAGTGGGGAAAAACAAGAATGGGGCAGAGAGGAAGAGCGAGACAGAAAGAAACAGAAAGAGAGAGAAAAGCCGTGAATGTATTTATGTAGGTCACAGATTATTAATAGAGATCCAGTGGCGTGGAGAGAAAGAAAGAGAAGGGAAAGCAAGCAAGGGAGAGCGAGTGAGCGAGGGATGAGTGTAGAAGAGAGGGGAATGGACAGGTGGGGGGATGGGAAGATAGACACCGATGGAAAGAGTAAGAGAAGAGGGAAATGGAAAGAGTGATAGAGGCAGATGGACACACATGATACTGCAGATATGTGATGCATGAATATGTGAAGAGGCTTGTGTGTGTGTGTGTGTGTGTATGTTGGTGTGTTTGCTTGACAGTGTGAAGCAGAGAGTGTCGTAATTGCATGTTTCCTCTCTTTCGTTCTGACTGGATGAGAACACTCCTTATCAGCCAATGAAAACGCAGAATTGAGTCTCTGATTTACATAATGGAAGCTTTCTGTTGCCTTGCAGTATCCTGGCCTACATTACATATCCAGTACATATGACAAATGTCTCTGTCGATCTAGGGCATTATGATGATATACTTTATGTCCAAAATCTTTTGGGCACATTCTTGGGCAAATTTCTCATGAAATGGAGGGTATGAATAGGGCTCTTGTCCCCTTTTCTGCTGTAGAAACAGTACTCTGCACTTTTATGCTAGATTTTGGGCCATTGCTGTGAGTATTTGATTGATACAAGCCAGGTACTGATGCTATAGGATTAATTCTGCCAGTCCAACTCATATCAAAGGTATTGGATGGTGCTCTATCACTCCAGAATATTGTCACAGTCCAGTGAAAAACATCTCCCAAAATAGTAAATTTACAGGAGAAGGAATGCCCTGGAATGTCCCAATTCATTTAAAAGACAGCAATGAGTGTACTTTCACGTCCGAATACACTAATTTGAGTAATTATAATGTACCCAAACTTTTGGACATGTAGTGCATGTTATTGTAATAGTGATTATTGCAGTGAACCTGGACAGTGAAACACACAAGGTGAAATTACTTTGTTGTTTCTCTACAAATCAGTTTATGCTCCATAGAGTGGATCCCTTACATGCAGGTGGCCATGTTTAAAAATAGGTGCAGTGTCAGTTGGTCACTAGGTGGAGAAAAATTTTGATTTTCTTGTTAGTGATAGTTATTTATCGATGTAGTAACTTGCCATATTACCCACAGTTACAAATACAACAATAATGTTTTAAACCAAGATTTATTGTGGTGCCATTTTGAGAACAATTTATTTTTAATTGACTTCTTTCTTTCCTTTGTACTTCTCCAGACCTTGCTGGTCCTCTCCAGTCTCTCGGCCATTGCTCTGGTGCTGTCTCTCCTTGTGGTCCTGTCCTTCCTCATCCACTACTGCTGCTGTCAACGTGGTGATGGGGGGAGGGACAACGAGGAAGAGGAAGAGGATGATGAGGCTAGCGGTGGCCATGGTTACAGTGGCAAAAAGGGGCGGGGCATCTGCTGTGTCACATGGGTGTCTGTCGCTGCGGTGACGCTTTGCTGGTAATGCATCTCACCAATGCCTGTGTAATATGAAAGATTGGCAACACAGTAGCCATCTTAGCTCCACCCCCAGGCAGTTATTTCCTAAAAGTATATTTTGTGGCATATTCTACACTCATTCAAGACTAGACTCCAATTTCTTTGAATGAAGAGGGACTTTTAAAAACTAAACTAAAAGCAGATGTGAATTCACTGCTAAAATCATTACCAGGAAATGATTGCCTTTTTATTGAATGTCCATAAATAGACACCACATGTAGTATTCCAAACGTTCCCCTCTGATCTCTTCCATTTACAAACAGTGATAATAATGCCAATAACAAAAAGATCAGGTATCAATAAATTTGACAAGGATTCAAACCATTTGCTTATGTGGGTTATGACCCTATAAGACATGATTATGTTATTCATAAATAAGGACAAATCATGTTTGAAGTAGTTTCTGAAGCTTTAGACATGGAGGTAGCACCATGCTAACTCATAACACTCACTGGAGAAGCTGCATAGCAGGCAGGATTTGTTTCTTAAACTTAATTTAAGTCTGAGTGTCCACTTTGCAAGTTATGATATATTTTACAATAAACATAGTACAATTTATTAGGTCTTGCTTTGAATATGGCCTCATGTCTGGGAAAAGCAACATATTACTATAACATTAAGTAGCAGCTGTAATAGTGGTGGCGCAGCAGGTAGTGTCGCAGTCACACAGCCCCAGGGAACTGGAGGTTGTGGGTTCGATTCCTGCTCCGGGTGACTGTCTGTGAGGAGTGTGGTGTGTTCTCCCTGTGTCTACGTGGGTTTCCTCCGGGTGACTGTCTGTGAGGAGTGTGGTGTGGTCTCCCTGTGTCTGTGTGGGTTTCCTCCGGGTGACTGTCTGTGAGGAGTGTGGTGTGTTCTCCCTGTGTCTGCGTGGGTTCCCTCCGGGTGACTGTCTGTGAGGAGTGTGATGTGTTCTCTCTGTGTCTGCGTGGGTTTCCTCCGGGTGACTGTCTGTGAGGAGTGTGGTGTGTTCTCCCTGAGTCTGCGTGGGTTTCCTCCGGGTGCTCCGGTTTCCTCCCACAGTCCAAAAACACACGTTGGTAGGTGGATTGGCGACTCAAAATGTCCGGGTCGAGGTAGGCTCTGGACCCACCGCGACCCTGAACTGGATAAGCGGTTACAGATAATGAATGAATATAATAGCTGTAGTAGTACAATAGCAGTATTCACATTTTACATGTGTTTTTATGGACTCTTTCTGCAGACATTATCCTAACTCTGTGCTGACCCCTTTCTGAATAAAGAGTGTTACAGAAACGTCTTGTGGACAATGCACACAGACAAAGCACAACATCGTGTGTTTACTGCATATAACACAAAAAGAATAACTGTGTCAACCATACGCACACACACATACAGCCCTCCCTCTTTGGTATAATCTGGGTCAAACTGAGAGAGAAACTGGGTTGTACCATTTCTGGCGGGGTGAGGATTTGACTAACATCTGGCCCCCAGCTCTAATCTGAATATGTGAATATGGGAGAGATGTGTAAATACAGTAAGAGTGGGGTTTTTTTCAGTATTTTGCAGTTTTTTGAGCATGAATTATTTCACTAAACCATTTCTGAGCTTTGGCTTTTACTCCTCTGCTCGATGCTCTATATCTGCTAATGTCAGTGTCATTAAGTATGTATATGTAAACTGAATTTATCATAATCTCTCTCTCTCTCTCTCTCGCTCTCTCTCAATTTAATTTGGTATAGGTACAGTATGGCAAATCAGAGCAAGGCTTATAGATAAATACTGTCAGTAGATGTAGAAACAGGCATAAATTGAATAATAATTATAATGCAAACCTGTTAGAAACAGCACCCACTCTCTCTGATCATGCTGTTGTAAATCATTGAATATGTGGCTTGGCATTAATGTGTTGAATTAAGCATTGATGTCTCTGAGAAAAGCGTCATCTGGAGGGCAGCATATGTTGCTTCTGAATGTGTTTATAGCTTTTAGTCTTAATGGTGCTTTCACAGAAGTTAACCATGTGATGAGAACTTATGCACCGTGGCAAAAACTGGCTTTTGGAATTTTACACTGGTAATAATCTACACTGCCATTTTTATTTAAGTGTAAAGTCTTAGTCCAGAGAAGTTTGCAACATGTCTAGCTTTTGTTACTGTATGAATTCCACTGTGTATAGCACAGTTTTAACTTTGAACTTTTTGATTTGGCAGCAGACGTCCTCTTTTACCCGGACATGTCCTCTTTTTTAGACTTAAAAAAATGTCCGAGCGGAATTTCACAAACGTCCGGGATTTTGTTTTTCTAGAGCTTACATAGAACTTCGAGAAGTTTCGTTCACAAACTAGTCCCGCCCTCCCCTACTCCGATTGGTTCGCTTGAGTGAGAAGGGGGCGTGGTGAAGTAGCCTAAAATCTTCTGATTGGACGGTCTGACTGTAGAGCTACCGTTATTGGTCGATAACCTTCTCTGTAAACATTTAATTAGTCAGTCTGCACGTCAGTAGTCCTTGTTTACCTCAGGTAAAGCTCATGTACCTACCCTCATCTCGAGCAGCTATGCCGAAACGTAAATGTAAATCCCCCCCGAGACGTGTCCTCTTTTTCACATTCTCAGATCTGGTCACCCTAGCTAACTGAGAATGATTTTCACAGTATTCCAATGTGTCACAGAAACAAGCACCATGTTTAAGTGCACTGTAGAGGGCACAATATCTAAATTCTTTGCAGTTGTTGGTTGAGGAACTGTTAGATATTCCTTTTATACCCATGGATAAAGATGGATGACGGATAAAGATTTTCTTTACATTTAACATTTGTAGATTTAAAGTGTCTTTGACTGTTTTATAAAAATGTGCTGCAGGCATCTGATATAAAACTGAAAATATTTTCAAAAGATAATTAATTTGTAAAAGTAAAATAACAGATATGTTTTTGGGATTGAGTTTGATGTAGTTTTCAAATCACTGCATGGTACAGTAGGGTAATAGCAGGGTTTTGTGAATATACTTCATTTGAATAATTTATAATTGTTATGATTATGTCAGTTTTTCTGAATTTGGTTTTATTTTTCAACTCTTTTATTAAAATTGATTTCTCTCTCTCTCTATCTCTCACCCTCTGTCTCTGTGTGTATGTGTGTGTGTGTCTTTCTTTCTCCTTTATTCCTTTCTTCATGTTTTGCCGCTTTCGCAGTGTTGCCATAGGCATTGGTTTCTACGGCAACAGTGAGGCGAACGATGGGATGTATCAGTTGACCTCGTCTCTGCTCACTGCCAATTACACACTGGGTTCCATCGATCTGCTGGTGAGAAAACAAATGCACACCCACACCCCACACAATATATATATATATATGTGTGTGTGTGTGTACACGTGCTCTCATACATGTAGGTTTCTAGTGACCTGCTATTGAAAACCACTGTAAGAACAAAAGTGTTTTTATGTGTTTGTCTATGAGACAATTGGAGAAGTTATTGATTTGATCTAGCTGTTAAATCCATATTAAAGCCATATTAGGGAACCATGTCACATAATGTTACAGATTTTATAAAACCCCACAAATTTAAATTTTACATGAATATACTTTATCATTAAGCCCTAGAAACTGGAAATGATTTAATATTAGCTATTGTCCTACTTTGTTTAGGTTGACCAACACTAAATATTATATATAATCACAAAAAACAAAACTGTGAAGAGCGTTGTATTGCATATCCAATTATGATTATTTGCCTCTGCTCCGATTTTAACCCTATCCTATCTGTACCACAGGTTTGGGACACTGTTACTGTCTTACAGCGGTCAGTTTCTGGACCCCTGACTTCTCTAGAGGATGTGTTTGGAGGGAATAAACCGGCTCTGGTGTCCACACGGTCCTGCAGGCGACTGTCAGAGCGAGTGGTTTCTATGCTCTCCTCTCTCTCTCTGAGCCGAGGTGTCAGCACCATTACTTCTGGGGCGTCAGGAGTTAACGGCAGTGACAGTATAGTTGGGGTGTTAACCCCTGTTCCCCCTTCTATATCCCCGACACTCACCCCCACATCCACAGCCAAGAGCATCCCAGCACCATTCTCACCAGGGTGGGCTGCTAACACACTCATGGTCAATGAAGACTACAGGTAAGTGAATATGTTAAAAAAAACAAAGGCCCTGTTCACATGTATCTGATTTATTTTTCTACGTTTTGGATACATATTTTATGCCCTAAACGTATATACACTGTTTTTGCCATGTTTAATTTCATGTTTAGGTGGCTGTCATTTGTGCTGCTTTTGCTGTTGGACCTGGTTGTGTGTCTCTTTATTCTGCTGGGATTGGCCAAACAGGCTCGATGGCTTCTCATCCTGTGAGTGTCATAATAATACTTTCCAGGAATGCTGAGGGATTTGTTAAAATTAAAAAAAAGCAAACTTAAAAAACCCAAACATGTTTTTAGGAGAGATAAAGTCCATATTGTCACTATATTAACTTATGGTGCATTTCTCTAGGTCATCATGAAATTCTTTTACAAAATTGGAAGCACAGCTGCTGTGTCTAAATTATGTGGTAGAATAAAAACTGAAAAAGTGGAGATGCATGTTTTGGATCTGAAAGTGACGATTTGGCTGAACTATCCCTTTAATCTATGTAGAATGCTCAGAAACAGAGGGATTTTGTCTATTCCTGCTGTGACATGCAGACAGATAGACAGATGGTGACAGTCAGTGTGTGTGTGTGTGTGTGCAGGATGACAGTCTTGGCCTGGTTAGCTCTGTTTCTGAGCTGGGGGTCTCTCGGCCTGGAGACAGCCACAGTGGTGGTGAGTAATTCTGGACAAAAATACTGTTCTCAACAGAGAGTGAAAAACAGCTCTCTACAGGAGAGCTTTCACCACAAAAAATACACTCAAATGCTGTGTCTGAAACTGTGCCCTATTCACTATATAGTGCACTATTTTAGGGATCCGCCATTTTGTAATTGTGCCTGAAAACATAGTGGACAATTTTTAGTGCACTTAAACAATCCCATAATGCACCACAAAAAGTAGTGTACAACCCATGGACGCTGGTGGATACGAATACCCATAATCCACTGCATTTGTTTGTAAAATAAAAAAACACTAAACAAAAACAAAACAAAAAACAAAACAAAAGGAATTGTCTGAAATCATTCACTACCTTCCTGAATTCAGTTTCCTACAATAGTGCCCTCTATAGTCAGTAATACACAGCATAGTGAATAGGGAACATTTGGACACAGTGAAAGTATATGTATGTGTGTGTGTGGGGGGGTGTTTTTGTGCTAAACTGTGTGAAAGTGCTACGAATGTAAATCTTTAAAGTTTCAATAGTCAATTTGACTGTGTGTGTGTGTGTGTGTTTGTGTGTGTGTGTGTGTTTTAAACTGTGAAAGCTGGTCCTCTCAGGGAATGCTGCAGTGATGGCAGAGGACCAAAAAGGAGAGAAAATGGGTTAGAGATTAAAGAATGTGTTTGCGTGTGTGTGTGTGTGTGTGTGTGTGTGCGTGTGTGTGTGTGTGTGTGTGAGTGTGAGTGTGTCATACTGAGTGGCTCTTTGTGAGAGAGAAAAAAGGGAAGCTGGGTTGATGATGGCCATGAGAGGTCCTAAGAGCGACAGAAAAAGGAAAGGAAGAGAGGGGGGAGAGGGGGAGAGAGAAAGAGAGAGAGAGAGAGAGAGAGAGAGAGAGAGAGAGAGAGAGAGAGAGAGAGAGTAGATGGATATGAAGACTGAACACAAAACTGTTCAATTTTTTCAAGACAAAATTGAAAAGGAATGATTCAGATTTTGTGAAGTAACATATTTCACTCTAAATAATTAGCTTCCATTCAATTTGATTCAGTAATTCACTGACTCAAAGGCATTTGATTTAATTAAAATATTTAAATTCCCAGTGACTAGATTCTGTTATATTCAGTAATTTTGTCCAGATTCTGTTTTTTTTTAACAAAATACTTGAATGTAACTGATATAGGTCACAAAATTTACACTCTGAATTTTTTCATTTTGATACTTGTTTTGATGAAATATTTAACATCAGAATAAACTAATTCTACAGATGTATGGCCCAAGTACAGAGATGAGAGGACAGACATGAGTGGAGAACTCTCTCAGAGACAGAGAGATACAGAGAAGAGAGTGATAGTGGGAGATGGGAGTAACTGGTCCTCAATACAAAGTTCTACTGTCTATAGACCGAGTCTGTCTCTCTCTCTCTCTCTCTCTCTCTCTCTCTCTCTCTCTCTCTCTCTCTCTCTCTCTCTCTCTCTCTCTCTTCTCTCTCTCGGTCTCCCTCTCTCTCTCTCTCTCTCTCTCTCTCTCTCTCTTCTCTCTCTCTGTCTCCCTCTCTCTCTCTCTCTCTCTCTCTCTCTCTCTCTCTCGCTGTTTCTGTCTCCCTCTTCCTTTTCATTTCTTTGTTTTATGTCTTTTGTCTTTGCTCATAGATTCTCTGTGCCACTTGTTTTGCTTTCTCTCTCTCTCTCTCTCTCTCTCACACACACACACACACACACACACACATCTATGCTTACAGTTTTTCACTCTGCCTCTTGTCTTTTCTTCTCTCTCTCTCAGCTGTATTCAGAGATAACACTGATTAATTACATGTCTCTACATTTCACAGGGGAGAGCGAGTGTCTGTGGAAAAGAAATAGGAAGACAATGACAGAGTGATTAGAGAGAGAATAGAGAAGTGGAAAAGAGTGGAAGGAGGAGAGAGTGTGGGAGGAGAACTGGAGAACATGAAGGAGAGAGAGAGAGAGAGAGAGAGAGAGAGAGAGAGAGAGAGAGAGGTTGTGAGTGTGAGATCAATAGCAGTCACAATGGAGAGATGAGGGAAGTGTGTCATTCGGTCACTGTGCCAGGCTGTTAACATCTTTCCCCTGTGTTTCTACCTCTCTCTCTCTCTCTCTCTCTCTCTATCCCAGGCTCTCAGTGATTTTTGTTTTGACCCAAACACATTTGTTCTTAACTCTACTCACTTCAACGCTGGGACCAATACAGGTGCTTCATTAAACTCTTCTCTTTCCTCATCACATTTTTTCTCTCTCACACATTCCCCCCTCTTTAATATATAAACCATGTACAAAACCCTCTTTCTCTTTCTTCGATCCCTTTATATTTTTACTCAAATTTTTTCTCTCCCCTCCACTACTTTCCTCCCTATCTCTCCTTGCTTTTCTCCCTTCTCTCTCTCCCCTCTCTCTCTTTCCCCCTCTCATTCTCTCTCTACCTTTTCTCTCTTTCATCCCTCCCTAACATCTTTAACCTTCTCTCTATCTTTCTCTTTCTATCACTCTCTTCACTCCCTCCATCTTTATCATCTCGAATGCTGTCTCTCCTTTCTTCCCTATTTCTTTCTTTCTCTATCAATCCCATCACTCCATTCTCCCTTTCTTTCTCTCTCTCTTTCTCTCTCTCTCTCTTCCTATCTCTCTCTCAATCATACAAATATACACATCTTACCACATGTTTTCCTAAATAGAAATCCTGGACTATTACCTGAGCTGTAACAGGAGAATGACCAGCCCCTTCCAGCAGGTAACCTGCATCTACTCCCCACCAAAACTACACAAAAATATTATACATTTAAACAGCTGTTTTTGTAATGTATTTAAATGAGACCCTCCCCACACACATAGTCTCCTCCTCTATTTTACAGGCACTGACCCAGTCTCAGAGAGCTCTGTCCAATATCCACACTCATCTCTCCAATCTGGAGCGAGATGCTCTCCCACGCTTCCCTAAAGCAGAGGTGAGTGAACCTGTAGTCTCTAAAACTATTAACACAAAGAAGCACAGACACACACACACAAACACACACACACAAGGCATTCTCTCACTGCATTCCCAGCTTTTAAACTCATGTGCCAAAAATGTGACACACAGTAAAAGTAAAGAGAAGCCTTCCTTTTCTGCCTCACAAACCGGCTTCTCACCTGGCCTAACCACTGGCAAGAGACCCCCCATTAATTCAGGAAACTCGGAGCTGAGTACTTGGCTCCTTCAGGCCCAACCACCACTCAACATGATGGCTGTGCCCACAAACAAAACAGGCCTCCATTTTGACTGCTGCTCTGCACAAGCCTGATAAACCCCTAGCCCCAAGAAGAGAAGGGGGACCTCTAGGTCATACCTCATACCTAACAGAGCACAGCCAGCACTTTAATGCTCCATGTCTGGCTCCCCTCAGCAAATGCATGTGCCCTCCTTTTATAAAAAAAAGACTGCTTTTAAACAATCCCACTCTCTCCATAGTCAATAAACAGATAGCCTTGGCCTAATGGTTAGAGGACCGGGATTGGTACTGGAAGGTTGGCGGTTCGATCCCCAGGACCGGCAGGAACATCTATGCCCTTGAGGAAGGCACTGAACACCCAAACGCTCCCTCGGAGCCGGGGATGTCTGCCCGTCCCTCTGAATGTGTGTTTACAGCCCCTAGTGCACTAGTGTGTGTGTGTTTACTGCCAGAGATACAGATGACACATTTCGTTGTACATTGACAAATAAATGCACATTAAATAAATATAATAAAAATATTACTGAAGAAATAATAAAACAGAGCACAATGCTGGTTCCATGAATCATAAATGAGGTATTTGACCAATCATCCCTTCTTGTATTTCATGGGGGAAGAGTATGCTGAAGAATTACTGGCATGGGAGCTACCCACATTTACATAACGATGGCTGCTCCTGAATCAGATGCGGTTCCATTAGTGCTTTAATAACCACACTGTACTGTTCTTTTTTTGTAGAAGTCTCTGAGGGAGGTGCAGCAGATCCTGAATGTGACGGAGGGAAATTTCCACCAGCTGGTGGCGCTACTCAACTGCCGAGGGCTCAACAAGGTAACCATGGCAACCCAGTCACCTATTCACACCGTCTTAGCAGGCTGTTATTACTGTACCTTCACAGCACAAGATAAATGTGTGACAGATGAACCATAAATTTGTACATATTTACCCCTCCCTCTCTCTCTCTCTCTCTCTCTCTCTCTCTCTCTCTCTTTCTCTCCCCCTCATCTCCATCTCCCAGGACTATATTGACTCTCTGAAAGGACTGTGCTTTGATGGAATGGAGGGATTGCTCTATCTCTCTCTTTACTCATTTCTCTCAGCTCTGGCATTCACTGCCATCCTCTGTTCCCTTCCTGGAGCATGGAGGACCTTTTCCAGGTAGATTTTATCCATTCATTTTTACTGAGGCATATTCTGTTATTCATAAAGACCAGATATAAATGAAATAAATGGAAAATTATGACATTGACCATGGTATCTGTTTGTGGGGAAAACCCACCCTTCAGTGCCAGTCAGTTCACTGGAAAAGCAGCAATGTGTATAACCTTTGTCCTGTTTTACCAGTAATTTCAAACAGGTCTCCAGAACATTGTTCTTCACAACAGGGATTAGAATGCATTTGAAGCTTTGACGAATCCAATAGTTCAATAGTGCAGTAGTTGCATGTAAGGTTTAATTGTTGGGAGATTTTCCTGTGGTGCCACAGCTTGCGTTTGCCACATATTCCATCTGTGGAGTATAGAGAGATCCATAGATTAATGTGGCTCTTAGTGAGGCCTCAGAGAAATGTAGATTAATGGATTACCCTCCGGATTATTTTCTTTTATCTGACAATTCTGATGTATGTTTAAGAGGGAAAAGCTTCATGTAAGATTTGTAACTTTGTAAATTTGTTATTTTCAAGCATGCTCACCAAGAATGTGAAATTTGTGAGTTTTAACGATTGTAACTTTGGTCATTTTTGTCTCTGATATCATAAGAGCAAATAGTCATACTGTCCTTTTGATCATCAGTGCTGTACTATACCATTCCCAAACTTTGTATACAGTGAATGTAGCACTGTCCATATCTGTTATGTGTTTACATTTTGTATAAACTTCACAGAAAAGCATGAAACATTATAGACACTCTGGATCAAGTGCAAAAATTATTTTTTCAGATTTGATATATATAAGTTAGTCAACTGGGCGGCACGATGACGCAGCAGGTAGTGTCGCAGTCACACAGCTCCAGGGGCCTGGAGGTTGTGGGTGCGGTTCGGGTGATTGTCTGTGAGGAGTGTGGTGTGTTCTCCCTGTGTCTGCATGGGTTTCCTCCAGGTGACTGTCTGTGAGGAGTGTGGTGTGTTCTCCCTGTGTCTGCGTGGGTTTCCTCCGGGTGACTGTCTGTGAGGAGTGTGGTGTGTTCTCCCTGTGTCTGCATGGGTTTCCTCCGGGTGACTGTCTGTGAGGAGTGTGGTGTGTTCTCCCTGTGTCTGCATGGGTTTCCTCCGGGTGACTGTCTGTGAGGAGTGTGGTGTGTTCTTCCTGTGTCTGCGTGGGTTTCCTCCGGGTGACTGTCTGTGAGGAGTGTGGTGTGTTCTCCCTGTGTCTGCATGGGTTTCCTCCGGGTGACTGTCTGTGAGGAGTGTGGTGTGTTCTCCCTGTGTCTGCGTGGGTTTCCTCCAGGTGACTGTCTGTAAGGAGTGTGGTGTGTTCTCTCTGTGTCTGTATGGGTTTCCTCCAGGTGCTCCGGTTTCCTCCCACCATCCAAAAACGCACGTTGGTAGGTGGATTGGTGACTCAAAAGTGTCCGTAGGTGTGAATTTGTGAGTGAATGTGTGTGTGTCTGTGTTGCCCTGTGAAGGACTGGCGCCCCCTCCAGGGTGTATTCCCGCCTTGCGCCCAATGATTCCAGGTAGGCTCTGGACCCACCGCGACCCTGAAATGGATAAGGGTTACAGATAGTGAATGAATGAACATTCGTCAACTGCTCGTTGAACAACTAACTCATTAACTAGTTCATGGTGTTTTTGTAAGCTGTTCTTTCAGCAGTGATATTGTATAACATATTATGATACATACTCATTTTTCATAGTTTCATAGTTTCATGTTTTTGCTGTTTTCTCACTGTATAATTCTTTTCATTTCCTCCATCATCGGAACAGCGACTCAGAGGAGTACGAAGACTCGGACAGCGAGAGTGAGGACCCTTTCACTTCCCATCAGGCACGTAGACCAACGGCCACGGGCTCACAGCGAGGGGCTTTGCCCCCCTTCTATAGTTACCAGGGGGCCGGCTGGACACCCCCCTTTTCTAGCGCGCCTCCGTTACCGTGAGTAACACACGCACGGACACACAGACAGACAGACAGAATGACACTGAACCAATAGCACACACTCACTTTCTCATGTAGTTTTTCATACAACATCGGGATAAAAATAAATAGAGGAGCTTATACCTTAAGGTATGGAGATCATTCCCCTCAGTAACAGGGCTTAAGTAATGAAATCAATATCTCTCCAGTGCTGATTTTAGGAGTTAAATATAACAGTGTAATTTTGCATGGTCAGTAAGACTACCGTAGTTTTAATACTGTGTAGAATACCTTAAATCTGCTCCTAATAAGAAACATTGTTACTGAAATAAAAGAAAAATGTCTCATAAATACAACAAAAACCGATACAGAAGCTTCTAGTCTCTGTTTTGGACCCTTTTTGTCTGAAATATAATGCTAAAGCCTCTGTTTCACAGAGGAGTTTTACTTCCAAATGGAGCAAAATGAAACACCAAAAAGAATTAAGAACAGTTAAAATATAACTGAGGCAGGATTTTTATGAGAAGTAATGGATGCAACATTAATCTTTAGGTCATATTTTAGAGATCGCTGTAGTTGTGTGTCATTCTGTAATCAGTGAAATGCCCATAAAAAGAATTCACAATTTAGACTAGATTTCTCAACAAAAACGAATTAAATTTTACATTGATTGTTAAGTGTGTTAGCACATTCAGAAAGTAATTTAATTTAGATTACAGACAGATACACACACAGACACACACACACACACACACAGACAGACACACAGACAGGTGAGTGCAGCTTAGCCATAAAAATGAAAAACAGACACAAGTCCTAGGTCTGTCTGTCTGTGTGTCTGTCTATTCGTCTGTCAGTCATTCCAAGACAGACATAAATCTACCAATCAGAGATGTAAGTTTTTAGGTAAAGTCCTGCCGCTTCTGATAAGTCCCTCCTATCATCAAAACCATGCTGTCTAAATCAATGCTCTTCAAATCTTTCACAATCTGCTTTTCTCTCTGTTGCTCGCTTTGTCTTTTGCTACCTTGTTGTGTTTCTAGTCGCTACACACACTTCTGCTTTTTAATGCAGTATTTTATGGGGTTTTAGTTCTGCAAAGGGCAGTGTATATTATTTGATAGTGGTCCAAAAACTATTAATTTTTTTAAATTTCTGCTTTTAGAGACCTTCCGCTTCACTCTCTTGCACTCCTTTTTTTCCTTTAGCATCACCCTGCTCCATAGGCGCCTGATTTTGTGTTGAAGTGGTGGAGTATTTTCTTAGATGGCTAATTTTAGGGAAAAAAACCCAGATAAATAGAATTAGAACTATCACTCACTCAGTTAACTAGCTATATTTTATTCACTCAGTTAACTAACCAGCTTGCTGATATACCTCTCAGATACTCAGCCACTTGCTAGTAGTTGCCTGTCTCATTAGCTAGCTGGCTAGTCAGTTAGCATGCTTGTATATCTAGCTTTCATTCATTCATTCATTCACTTAAATCATTCATTTGATTAAAGTTAGCAAGGCAGTAGCCAGCTAAGTTTCTCAGCAAGTTCTCGCTGTTATGTCAGTAATAACTGTCTCCCAAGAAACAAAGGAAACTTTAAGAGAAGTTACATGAATGTTTCTTGTTTGTGACATTTAAAAAATGCTCCACCCGCTCCACTTCTCAGACGCTGAATAATCCCTCTCCTCTCAGAAACTCCACCTATTTGTTACTGTAATGAACAAAACATTTTGAATGTCTCCATTTCTCTAACTCTTTTCCTTCCTCTCTCTTTCTCTCTCTCTCTTTATCCATCTTTCCACTCATCCCTTGCCTTTCTGTTCTATGTGGCATTGCCCGGCCCTCTATCTTACTTTTCCATCTCATCTTCCTTCTACTTTTTTCTTCTCTCTCTCCCTCCTTTCCCTTCTATTTTTTCATTATCTTTCCTTTCCCTTTTCCCCTGCTTCTTTCTGTTCATTCTATTCTCCTCCTCTTATCCCTTCTATATCCTTCTCTTCTTCCCCTTTTTCTTCCTGCTCTATTCTTCTTTTTCCATTCGTTCTTTTATTGCTTTATGTTTTATTTTCCTCTTTCCCCTATTCCTTCTGTCTGTTCTCCTCTGTGTTCCTCTCTTCCTCTTTTCTGTCCTCTGTTCCTCTCTCTGTGTCTCTATGCAGGACTCCAAACGCTTCCTCCAATGGCAACCCTGGTTATGAAAGCCTGGCTCTGAGTGACAGGCCGTCCCCTCCCCCCTCTGTGAGTCCCTGTCTCTGTCGACTCATCCTTTTCTACATTTCACAGGGCGTTTAACTGTTTATAACTGTTTTTACCTGTTTATAACTGTCTGTAAGTGTCTATAACTGTCAGACTGTCTTCTTCATAAAGGGTTCACAGTGTGGGAGAAACAATAGATGAGCCCACCTTGTAGACTACAATACTGTGTACTTCTTATGAGTCATACTGAAAAGTAAACAGAAAATGTATGGTCAAATTTCATGAAAAAAACATATAACAAAAGCTTAGTTGCTCAATCTGAATCGACTAATATTAACATTTTCTGCATAATTCAGTTTTTGAGACGTAAACAAAGTGATGAAGAGTGATTTGGTGTAAGTATATAATTTAGATAAACTTGCTAAATTGCCACAACCACCAATAAATTACATGTCTAATGAGTTTTATACGAAATGATGACAGGGGGAAAACAAGTGAAACAATCCCCCCTCAACCCCTTTTCACCATTAAGTGGCCGAAACCTTCTCAAGCATCAGGCAATGTGATTTTATTAAACTTTTCACACAAACCAAACCCACTCTAAATAACATTGTTTACATCTCACGCATTTAGTAATGCAGCAGTTTTGAAAATAATTAGAATTACCCGTTGATATTTGCAGTCTATTGACTGTTCGCTGTTGTCTTTTTTTTTCTTGTCTTTCTTCTCTTTGCATACGTCCTCCTCTTGGATCTGTTTCTCATTCTGACTGATGACATCTTGGCTTTCCAAAAAGTACAGTACTCTCCCAGCATGCTGACGGGTTATGGGGGTAATCAATCACACCCAAACCCCGCCCACTCCAGGAACCTGTACTCGCACTAATTTTTAATGTATAGTATTAAAAGAAGAAATAAAGCAGATATTTAGTTTTCATATGGATGGACACTTCACTGAAAACTAATTTAAAAGAGATTTGGACGCTAGATGGTGAGAACCAAATGGCGTGACATAAGTATCACTGAAGTTTAAAAGCACTTAGCTAGTACAGACTGGCTGTTTGACTGACAGATAAATGAGTTATAGTTTGAAATGTATAATCCACCATATGCTCTGTGTAATGTTTATCGGTTCAAATGTCAGATGAATTTGATGTAAACTCTCATTATTTTATCTCTCCAGTTTGACAAAGAAAAAAACTGGTTTTTATTCAGGTTTCATTCTAGCATATAATATTGTACTGGTTATATTTAGGCCTATGTTTAGGACTTTAAATACACATGGGCAATTTATTTCCTACCCTCATACAGTATCATACAGTACACACATATCGGTTTTTACACTATATGTATACACAATAATTTTTTCTCTGGTCCTATCATGGGGAGATCACTGGTTTGATCCTACTGATGCAACAGTCATCTGTAAAAGAGTCCAAACATTCCAGTAGCAGGTCCACATGGACACAGTTTGGCATGGAACACTTACAAACCAGGTTCGGACCAGGTCCTTCAGCATGCTTAACTCATGCTGCATTCACCCTCTTAGTTTGGTGACACTAAATTAATGATACTGAAGGGCACTGCAGCTATGGTTGCTGCCACAGAGCTCCAGAGTCTCAAGGTCCTGGGTTCAGTCCTTGCCATAGGTCACTGTGTGTGAGGAGCTTGATGTGTTCACCCCTTGTCTCCAGTTTCCTTCCACAGTCCACACCACACGTTGGTAGGTGGATTGGCCGTATGAGAAATTGTCTACAGGTGTGAGAGTGGGTGCCCTGTAATGGGTGTGTTCCTGCCTTGCGCCCAGTGATTCAGTGTAGCACCCACTATGACCCTGAACAGGATGAAGTATTACAGGAAATAAACGAATAAATGAAACAATAAAAGTTTACATCCATTTCTTAAAGCTTGTTTTGACTCACAAAGCCTAAAACTTGAACTGATACACGTTACACAGACCCTCCATTCCCTCGCCCTCAAATCCCATCTGTTTTAGTGTTGTTGTGAACATTTGCTGGAGGGTGGAATTATTTGGGAATGGAATTGACGTTACTGTAGTATTCTATTTTTTCAATGTATTACCACTTCTGTTTTTGGAGTTTTTATAATATTGTTGAGTCACGGGTCCATGTAGAAATAATGGCACAACTTCTTTGTATAATTATGCAGCTCGTCTGGCACTTTGTTTGGTTTTCAATTTTTCTTTTCTCTCTCTTTTTTAAATCTATTTGACTGTACCTTTTTTATAGGTGGCAATTCTGTATGACCTAGTATACCCTCTATACTATATGAAATATTACTATAAATATATATTCACTGTAAATGATGTTTGAGTGTTAATGCACTTGGATGCATAAATAAATAAGAGATTTAAAAAAAAAAAGATGAATTTGAGAGGGCTAATAGTGTCCAGCCTCTCCGACCGGCTGCTGACCAGAGAAATGCACAGAACTGGCCAAAAAATAATAAATAATTTAATTTATTTCTACTTCGGGTGGCCACTAAGTACAAATTGTTTATTTTTTGTGTCACAAAACATTTGTGTAAAAATATATCATAGACGCCTCAGTAGCTAAAAATATCTGACTTTGTGGACACATGCTCATGTAAGATTGCTACTGAGAATGTTGAAACTGCTGTGAGGATATGATGGATTTTAACCACATCAAATACTAATATTGGAGGTCTAGTGCTGAATCTCACAGAAAAACAGAAAACACAGTTTCACTGCTCAGTAACCCATTGAGCTTTGTGTACTTAAGCTCATGTGTACTTGCTCCCATTTTACACAAACTGTGTGTACACTTTTGAATGTCTGTGTCCACAATGTGCAGTTCACAGCAGCAGAATATTTTAGGTATATCCAGTTTTGTCTTAATTACGGATTCCATTATTTTCAGAAAACTATTTCTCAGTCTTAATAATTTGCTATACTATGTGAGTAATACAGATTATCTAATAACTACAAAATAAATAACTTGTACTTAATTGCTGTTTTGACAAGAAATAAATGGACTTTTTTGCAGTTCTGCTTATTTTTCACTGCAGCATTTGAGCAATAGAACTTCAGCCACTGACCAACCCACAGTGGACACAAAACTACACAGCAATAATTTATTTTTCTTCTAGCACTTTTCTGCAAATTAGGGTTATCCCTCTCAAAGCAACGGAAACCTCACTGCCAATGAAGTATTTACATTTCTACTAATAACTTTACATTACCAAGAATTAAATAAAGAACATGTACATGGGAGGAAGTGTTGTGTTTGCATGTGTTGGTGCTTTAAGTGCATTACAATAATGTTCCCTCTCAGTTGAATTTGCCTTATCTGTGATTATTACTACACAGGACATTTACAGTACATGTACAGTCCTTTCCCTCTCTGTCAAATTAAATAAATATAATAATTCTATCTCTGCTTTGCACAACAACGTGTAGCTTTGGTAAACTGACTGTTCGAGTTTGAGGCATAAACATCTAAACCGAAAAACCCACCGATATGCTAATGCTAATTTCTGTTTATGTCCTTATGGGAGTTTAATGGTAGGTTAGCACCAAGTTGACATGACAGGTTGAATCCTTCTCTCCAGTTCCTGATTAACTTCGCTGGGAAAACTTCTGACTGCAGAGAACTTTAAAGGCTCATGATGCTTTACAGTAGTGTCTAAGATAAAAAAAATCCAGGACATCAGTCTTTCACCTTACAGCCTCAAGTGATTTTTACCTGTTACCAAATCTGAAGAAATATCTCAGAGGAGAGTGATTTTCTGAGGACAGCAATAAATGATGTTTTGAGTAAATAAGTATGAAATGTATGTAGAGAAATTGAAAAGTTTTTCTTAGAAAACATGTATAAAACTTAAGGGTGATTATGTAAAAAAATAACATAGTAACTTATGTGTTTTACTTCATACCTATAGTTGAGAACTTGAAAATGCTTCTATTTTTAGAAAAAAAAAATGTAGTTTATTAAAAAATAAAAGTACCCCTTTCATTGTTTTAGAATTGTACTTTATTTTCGATATTTAAATCTATTTTTACCACATTCTAACCTTCAGCAATGACCACAGAAGACCTGGTTTAAATAAGAACTGTACTTTATTAGTGAATTTTTGCATTTCTCTGGTGTCATATGAGACGTGGCAAAGTGAGAAAAACATGAGCAAATAAACAACTGGAAGAACAGGTAGAAGCAGAATTATATTATGTGTATTTAGAAAGACTAACAATTGTAGCATTTCTGTGCATAGTTAAACACACACACGCACACACACACACCTACATCATCAGTGCAGAGACACAGGACCAGTACAGATACAAACAAACAAGTGTTTAACAACTCTAACACACATCCTGAGAGAGGGAATAGGTGAAAAGACAAAAGAAAAAGAGAGAGTATGCCAGGGAGTAGAAAAAGAAAGGAGTGGAAGAAAATAAGTTATAATAGAATGATAAAAGAGACAGGAAAATTAAGAAAGACTGAAAGAAAAAGAAGTGAGGAGATAAAGCAGAAAAAGGAACAAAGGGGAAAGAGAGCAAAAACAGAATAAGAAAGAGACGATCTAGTGATACTATTCTCTCCTGTCACTTAGACTTCATCCTTTAATTCATCCTTTTATTCATCAGCGAATTACTCTCTCTCATATTCTTTTTAATTATCTTTGTTTCTCTGTTCTCCTTATTCGAATCAAACCAAACATGAGAGAAATTAAGTGCAGGAAACAACAAATACAGAGAATAGAGAGACAAGATAAAAGGCCAAAATAACACAATAGAGAAAAGTTGAGAAAGAGATATAAACACAGAGGAAAAAAGGGGAAGTAAGAGATGGAGAACAAGAGCAAGGAAAAAGAAGAAGAAGAAAAAGATAGGAGCAAGAGACAGGGAGAGAGTTGCTGTAGTAGCATCTTTCTCTAGTTACTTATCCTGCATTCTCTCTTAATTCATGTGTAAGGATCACATTTATCTCTCCCTTCTCTCGGCTTCTGACTCCCTCTCCCCATCTCTGTCTTTTATTCATCTATAATTTCTCTCTCTCTCATCCTTCATTCTTTGGTAGTGATGCACTGTTTGGGGAGGGTAAACCTGAAGCCTCACCCCTCTCACTGCTTGCATGTGGAGTCGTGAAACACACAACAAAATCATGTCCTGAGATTAATCATTTCCTAGAATCATCTCCCATCATCAACCAAGTCCCATCATCCTCCACTTCCCTCTGAACGACAAGGAGCATCTCTGCTACATCCTGAGTTAACTGCTCACTGAGAAATAACCTGTGGCAGAGAGAGAGAGAGAGAGAGAGATGGTTAAAAAAGATCAAAAGAATGCATCTCTCAGCTTAATTCTGAATAAAAATGCTACCAATCCTTACCTGAGTTCTGTTTCCCCTCCAATGCAGGCTGGACCCTTTAGTTTGGAGTCAAGATTGTAGTATTGTCCATTAACCTGTCGCACTGCAAGCCAGTGTCTGCGTCTCAGCGGCAGGGACACGATTCCCAGAGACACTCGCGATGGTACATTTAAAATAAATCCCTGAACCTTCTCCAGACACAAATTCTCCACTGACCTTCAGCAGAAAAAAACCCACAGAATTAGTACATGAGCATGTGTAAGGAAAGCACATTTAAATATGTCACTGTTTTCCAAATTATTGTCTGTATCTGCTCTAAGCAACCGGAACTACTTTTATACAGTTTTAAGTTCAAAGTCTGGACATATCTAAGCCCATCCCATCCAAGCACAGTTCTGTTAAAAGTAGATCAGGTGTAGGTTCCAATATGTTTAATATTTTACCTCATATCTCATGTGTGTGCGTGTGTGTGTGTGTGTGTACAGAACATTTATTTTCATTGCAAATGCCCTTGTCTTCAACTGTAGTTCAAGAAAACATGTCTGTGTTAATCAACCATACACTGTAGATACAGCAGATGTTTTAAAAACTGACATTCCCTTTAAATTGGTTTAGTAGCATTGATTGATGAACTGACCTACGTTTGTCCCACCACACTGCAGCCAGTCCACGGCTCTGGAGGGCTGCCATAATAACGTTCACATCATAGTTCCCTGTCCCTAACACAGAGCGGTGAGGATTCACCACACACTGAGGGGCAAGGCTGGCAGCAAAGCAAGAGTAAAGAAAAAGTTACAAAATAAAACCACAGTTCTACTGGCCCATTTTTTTTACAAAAAGAAGACCCATGTAATACTGTATAAACAGGTTTACTAATTAAGAGGCTGGTATTCTCACCGTTTACAGATATCATCAGCTGTCTCTTTAGTGAACACTCTGTCCTGAAGCACGTTGTTTAAGGCATGAATGGCACAAAGCTCCAACCTCTGCTTCTCATGAAACACCTCCACCACCTCGCTCATACTCCCTCACACACACACACAGTCAGCAGCCTACAACATAGACACAGCTATAGTTAGCATTTACTGCACAAATAGCATTTACACAATAATCTCTTATTAATGTTAAATTTTTTTGTTTCTCTTATACAGTTGTGTGTTCTTTGTAATTTACCCTCACTTTTTTCATGTTACTGTTTATATATATATATATATATATATATATATATATATATATATATATATATATATATATATATATATATAAACTTTTCGTTCATTATTTACCCTTGCCTTGCAAACAATCCTTTCCCTGAAGCCCTTCTGGTGACGTGTCTTCAAAATAAAGGCATGCAAAGAGACTTAATATGGCGTGTAACCAATAAATTAAATTTGCACAGGAATAAATAAATAAATAAATATGCATAAGATTAACAACAATTTAAAACGCATAAGAATACCCCCCCCCCAAGTAATTTCCACTCATTGTTAAGTCGTTCCCACGTCATACTGTGTCCACTAATAATTAAGCCGTTCCCAAGTTATTTATTTGGAAGGGATGTCACCAGCAGGGATCCGTAACAAGCCCTTCAGTAAATAAAAATGTAGTCACAGCGCTTAAATAAAGCCACTTTAACATTCACTCATTCTAAAACAAATCTGAATTCGTGTTAAAACATTCTGACTACACATGATCAGAAAGAGCGAATCAAATGTATTTAAACGTACAAAACCCGCCCATAGTTAAAGTCAGTTTGCTATTTAGCTTGTTAGCTTGGCGGCTAAGTGTCGTTACCTTTAACGCTGAATCTTGAAGGAGAACAAAGCATATAACACAATTTGATCTGCACCTTGAGAGACCGCGAACAAGTCTTAGGCTTAACGTTTTTACCGAACTCATCAAACTGTCTCATTTAGAGCTGCGCCTCCTCTGTTCGGTGTGTTTTCAGGAGGATGCTTTACATTAGCGAGGAGCTAAGCAGTGCTGTAGAAAAGAGGCACTGTTCTTGTTGTTGTTAACGCCCCTAAAGCGGGGCGTGTTCAATTTAATCTTCCTGAAGTGTACACTTGTGCTCTAGTGGCCCTACTTAAGTGCACTCTAAACGGCCTTATTTGCATAACTATTTACTAGCCCTGTCCGAAATAATGGTGGCATAACTCCTGGGGTTGTCAAAGTTGAGTCTTTGGTGATGTGAACAACATTTAATTACATTCTGACCATTAATTGTCTGTAACCGCGTATCCGGTTCAGTTTCGCAGTGGGCCTGGAATCACTGGAACAAACCCTGGAGGGGCGATACATATTCACACCTGTGGACACTTTTGAGTCGCCAATTCTCCTACCAACGTGTGTTTTTGGTCTGTGGGAGGAAACCCACGCGGACACGGGGAGAAAACACCAAACGTACAGACAGTCGCTCAGAGCGGGACTCGAACCCAAAAACCCCAGGTCCCTGGAGCTGTGTAACAGTAACACGACCTGCTGCGCCACCTTGTCACCCTATTTTGAATTTCCTATTAATTCATTCACACAAATTCTTCAATTGCTCCATCATTAAGTCGGAATGCAAGAGAGACTTGGCCTACAAGTCGGAATGAGAGAGAGAGAGAGGAGGGAGAAGAGAGAGAGACACCTTAATTCTCACCCTAAGCCCTGATTGAAGACTTAAGTAAATTGAAAGATTCACCCATTGTTCACACCCAAGTTGCAGTTATATTTATTGTAGAGAAATACATGTACTCACTCTTTCAATTGTATATGGAAATAATGCCCTGTTTTCTCCCATCACAGGCAAATCAACATAGTCTATGCAATCTCCACTACTCACTTGATGTAAGATTGGGGAAATCAGTAGATCGTCAAACCTTTATGAGCGATTGTATTGGAGTGCCCTCTAGAGGAGGTCAAATACTAACCCAAGCAATGATCTTCCCTCATGAAAGAACCGAATAGAAAATAGAAATAAAAAAATAATAAATGAACACACAAGCCAACCGAAATATAAGAAATAACAACATTTTAAAATGTTTCAGCATGTGTTACTATGACGGTAAATTCCGTTTCTGAAATGGATAAGCATTAGTTTCATGCATAATTTCTAGGTCTTACATAGCTGCCCTAGATATAAAATAGAATTTTCAAGGAGATAAGAGGTTTTGCATGGATTTCAGAAAAAACAGTGAAAATGCCAATGGTGCAAATATATTTGTCAAATTTTGCCTAATTCTTTCATAACATTTGTAACTAATTCATTCATTAATTGTCTGTAACTACTTTACCAGTTCAGGGTTGCGGTGGGTCCGGAGTCTACCCGGAATCACTGGGCGCCAGGCAGGAATGCACCCTGGAGGGGGCGCCAGTCCTTCACAGGTCAACACAAACACACACACACACACACATTCACACCTACAGACACTTTTGAGTCACCAATCCACCTACCAACGTGTGTTTTTGAACCATGGGAGGAAACTCACAAGGACACGGGGAGAACACACCAAACACTTCACAGACAGTCACCTGGAGTGGGACTTGAACCCTCAACTTCCGCTACCTGCTGCGCCACCGTGCTGCCTGTAACTAATATACAATCCTTATCCTTATAGTATAGCTATTTTATTTATGATTCATTAAATTAATTCATTCATTATCTGTAAGCTCTTATCCAGTTCAGGGTGGCGGTGGGTCCAGAGCCTACTTGGAATCATTGGGTGCAAGGCGGGAATACACCCTGGAGGGGGCGCCAGTCCTTCACAGGGCGACACACATTCACATCTACGGGCACTTTTGAGTCGCCAATTCACCTAACAACGTGTGTTTTTGGACTGTGGGAGGAAACCGGAGCACCCGGAGGAAACCCATGTGGACAGAGTCCTCACAGACAGTCACCCAGGAATCGAACCCACAACCTCCAGGTCCCTGGAGCTGTGTGACTGCGACACTACCTGCTGCACCACCATCCATTTAATTAAAAATGTAATATTGATAACAGTAAACTTGTGGTAAATCTAATGAATAAATCTTTGGAGACTGTTAAGACTGTTAACACTAGGTAAGATTTGGTATTTTTGCTCTTGGGCTTCACCTACAGTTGCAGAATTTATTTCACTTTTACTGCACAGATGAAGGACTTTGTAAAAGAGAATGGATGTCAGTTAAATTAATACAGTAAATTTATACTTAAATAATTTTACAGCTTCATTAGGCACAACATATAAGTTTTACAAAGGTTGACAAACATATAAGTAATATTGCCAGACAACCATTTATTCATCTTTAAAATATTTCTAAGAATTATCTAAGAAACAACTAGGTTGGACTATTGCGATGCCCTGTTTTCCTGGATGTTCCAGTAAAAAGAATGCAGCGAGCAAGAGTTCTTACACAAACTAAAAACTTATCCCATGTTAGACTGATATTATCAGCACCCCTCATTGGCTGCCAGTCAAATTTAGAATAGATTACAATGTCTTTTACTCTAGAATTACTTCTGTTGACATAGAAAGATACAAATAGCCTTGTCCATCAGTACCTAAGTGAACTTATTTTGTGTTATGAACCATCATGCCTACTTAGATAACTGGGTGCTACACGTTTTTGCCTAGAATGATTAAATCTACTGTCATCCCACTGCTCTCACATGATCACTCATGTTTATTGAGGGTGGAGCTGTGGGACACTGATGTCTCTGGGAGTCCACGTGTCTCTGCTGCCACTTTGATAGTGAAGTCGACCAAAGCCACAACTCACACTGTAATTATCCTCAAAATATTCAGTCCCTCAGAGTCCAATATTAAACGTAACTCTCTGTATGTTCCTGTCCCTGGTTGAACAACTACCCCATCCTGTCTAATCTAATGCTGGAGATAGATTGTCTGAATGGAGTGTCCCCTGCCATTTGTGTATTTGTCTGCTTGATTAACTCTGTTGTTAACCAGAGGAGCATGAGTTCTCCTTTAGATTTTTTGTTCCCCTTAAGGTTTTTCCCTTTTCCATAACATTGTCACCTTGTCTTGATAGAACCCAGAATTAAGCTGCTTTGTGACCACAGCGGTTGTAAAATACAATTAAATTGAATTGGGTTTCAGCTTGTGTCACAGTCTGCAAACTGCAAAGAGTTCTCCATATTATGTGCTCTGCCAGGGTCTGCATGGGTTTCCTCTGGGTTCTCCGGCTTCATCCCAGAGTCTCATGGATTGGCTGTGTGAAACTGTGTGTGAGTGATAGGGTGAATCTATTATTCACTGTGATGGACAAGTCCCATGTGTTACAGCATGCCTGGCACCCGAGGAAGGCTCCAGACCCACCACAACAATGATCAAGATGAAGCAGTCTTAGAAGAATGAATGAATGAATGAATGAAACCATCTTTATTAGAGAAATGTGTTTTTTTACTGCCTTTTTCCTTACTCTCCCTTTTTGAAGCATTGACACATATATCTCTCCATATATGGATATTGCACTTGTAAAGTTAAAATTGTCTTATTATTAATAAGGTTTCTCACTTTTCACTTTTTCTCCTTTTGCCTTTATAAAACATAGACAGCTGCATTTGCTCCCTGCTTTGTGGGCGGGTCTGAGTTTTTTAAATAGGCCAATCAATGAAGAGCATTTTTCACATTCTCCGATTCAGCTGGCCAACGTCACTGAAAGAGTGCATCGTAATTCGCTAAGCGTGGACACGCACTGCTTATATCGAAAGGCCATTGGCTGAGACGGCTCACCATCACTGCTCGTATTTTTGTTCCTGTGTCAAAAAAATATATATACTGCTCGCTTCTCAGCCTCAGCTTCGAGAAGTAACGATAAAAAACTAAATCTCGAGCAGAGACAGGAAGATTTCATTTATTTTTATCTACACTGCTTAATTAAAGTTAGATTTGGGGGCAAAGCCCTTTGTAAATATAGAGAAAATAGGCTTTTAATCAGTTAACTTCACCTAAAGCTGAACGTTAGCCTCAGTGAAGTGCCCTCCTCTCTTTCTCTGCTCGGCACTCGGGGGGAAAAAACAGCGGTTTAAGGCCGTTTTAATAATTAATTTCTGAAATAACTGTCGCAATGGTAAGTTAATCCTATTTTATTACACACCATTTAGTTAATAAAACATGTCTGTGGCCTACGTAGCCACATCAACATCAGTTTACACGAAGCTGAAGTTAGCCTTCTTGCTCGAATTTTCCGTTCCACCTTAAATGGTCGCAGTGGTAACCGTAGTTGCTGCAGCATTTAAGGAGGAACGAAAAATTCGACTTTGATTTTAAACTAGTTAACTAGCACTTTACACTTGGTGTTTCTGAATGTTGTGTATTTTTAGTGTTTTACCAATGTTTCATCTTCGTTTTTTGTATTGTGCCACATAGCTAGCATGCTGCTATTGTAACTTGTGTTTTTAAAATTGCTCTTGTTCTGTGTGGTGTTAATTGTTAAAAGCACACGAAGCCGTTTTATTTCTATTTTCTTTTCACCCACTCTTTTTTCCCCCCCGATTTATCGCAATAAATGGACGATGCTGAAAGTATCCCGTTTTACCGTAAATGGGTCTGTTGTTGAGCATAAAGTTTTTTCCCCTCTTATACTTTAGAGAGCATAATGTAATGTACATTTCATATGGTTTAGCAATTTTAAAACAGACTTCTAGCAATAGATAAGGTTATATTAAAATGTAAGTGGGATTTATAGGTGGGTAATGTCGATTATATTGATATCGTGATAGGAAATGTTTATTAGTACCGAACTTGTATTGAATAAAGTCAATGCAGTTAAAAAAAAAACATCCTGGCAACTATTGAAACAACTTCTTTTTTTTTTAAGTAACAAGAGAAAAATAGAGTCAAAGTTTGCTTTTAGGTTTTATTTTTCCCAGGTAAATGTCCTGTAAGTTTTTCTCAGAATTATTGCAAAGGGAATAATAATAATAATTCTGGGATGTTGCTGCAAGGTTTACAGGTTTGCAAATTTTAAAGGTTATAAGGTAAGGCTGGGTACAAATGTCTTTTTTTTTTTTATTTTATTTTTATTATTTTTTTAATAAATGCATTGTCTAAAAGCCCTGTGCAGTCATTGGTAAAACACTTAAAATTAATCTCTTTATAGGCTATACCCTGATAATTAAAGGCCCCTTGATGTCAGTAATACGGAGAAAGCACAAAATTAATTCTATTTAAATGCATTAGGAAAGCAAGAGTTTAATCTCTTAATTGATTTATGATGTGTTTTGATTATTGTAATCACCCACGTGAACTATCACGTCACTGATTTCACCAGAAAGTCTGTAACTGCATGACAAATAAATGGCTATAAGAAGACATTGTATAACACAGTAATGATAAACTTAATAATTGATATAGATCTTTAGGCTTAGGTCTCCCTCTAGTGACCAATTTTGTTGTTCTTTGAACTTCAAGTGGCAGGTTGTTGGAATTCAGAAATTAGTATGGCATCCAGTTTCTGGGCTATTTTAAAATTAATGTTTCACTGGACATTGAGTATAAATTTGGTTTATACTGAATTTACCTTATAAAATAAAAGCTCAAAATGAGGCACAGTGTACATCAAAATATTTAAATCTAGAAATTGATTTTTTTAAAAGCAGTTTATATGTAAATCTCTTAACATTTAATTAATTTGCACACATTGTCTTAAAATTCACCAAGCTTGTACAATAAATACTAGTACTGACAATATCCACATAATGCTGAGAAAAGAGTTTTGGTATTTATTACTTTGATAACAACAACATCTGTTAATGACCTCTGTCAGTTTGCTCTAGCAAAAATGACATACATGAATGGCTTTGTTCACCAACAAAATACAGGGATTATTCAAACAAGCTTCAGAAAATACCTTGTCTGCTTCTGCATCATGGCGCCCACTTGTGCACCTGCCACCAATTTTCTTCTCATCACATGCAGCAAGTCTCTAATCTCCAGTCAATCTCACTCTCAGCCAAACACCTTAAATACAGCTTTCTGCTTCAAACGCAACAACCTTGTCCTACCATGTGCTGCTACACTAAGGCTTTTCAAGCCTCTGAGCTGAATTTAACAAAAATGTAATGTTAGTAATGAAATACTACTTCTGAGCAGTATAGTAGTTTG
Source organism: Hoplias malabaricus (assembly GCF_029633855.1). NCBI lineage: Eukaryota > Metazoa > Chordata > Actinopteri > Characiformes > Erythrinidae > Hoplias > Hoplias malabaricus. Next base: position 4,824,871 of record NC_089809.1, read on the forward strand.
TCATGGTGTTGAGAAATGATTACATCGGCCAAACAAATCATAGCCAAAAACTAAGATGGCTTAAAAAAAAAAAAAAGTGCAGTGTTGGTATATGACTGCTTAGTCCTCTTTCTTCATTGTTGAAAATTTATAGTCAAAGGTTTTTTAAAGATTTCACAGCTTGAGTGCTAGCCTAAACACAAGGCTAACGTTCTTGTTTGTTTCTCTCCTCCCTGTGAGCAGAACTCTAATGTGGAGAACTTGCCGCCTCAAGTCTTGAGACTAGTTTATAAAGAAGTTTCTGCACTTGCAGCAGATCCACCAGAAGGAATCAAAATCTACCCTAGTGAAGAAGACATTACAGAGCTTCACACAGCTATTGAGGGGCCAGGTAAAAATTCTCCATTCTTTTTGTACATTTATAGAAATAATTTAAATCATTCCCCTTTCCTTTACCTCAGATTTAGCTAAACTGGCACCTTTTTAAGTTTCTTTTGTCTTGGAGATGCAAGGATTGGAGGTTTTTGCCCGTCCCCCCCACCCCCCGCAATACTGCAATACAACTTGGTGTATTGGTTTTTGTAGCTTCTGTAGTTAAACTGAATGTGTTATATCTGTGTTAATATACATGGTTATTTACTGTAAATCCTTTGGCTTTATATACATGCAAATTATAACTTTAAACATGAATGCATTCATGAAATCCTCTTTTGGGGACACAAATAAATACTTAGTGAGTGTGAGTTCTTGCCTCAGAATTGCACTGAATAAAGCTGTAATAAAATGTAAAACATGTAATAAATCTGGAAAGCATCTAAATCGTGTATATTTTTGCCATTTTCTTAACAGAAGGAACCCCTTATGCTGGAGGAGTGTTCAAGATGCGCTTGGTTCTGGGGAAGGATTTTCCCGCTGTTCCACCCAGGGGCTATTTCCTGACCAAGATTTTCCATCCAAACGTTGGGCACAAGGGTGAAATCTGTGTCAATGTTCTGAAGAGAGACTGGAAGGCAGAGCTGGGCCTCAGGCATGTATTATTGGTAAGTAGCACATTGCAGCAGGGTTTGTGTGGGTGGGGGTAGGTTTGCTAGGCCGTACAGGTAAAGATTTTTGTGTGTGTCATTATAGAATTTGCCATTTTGATTGTTGTGTTTTATCCATAATTTCCTCTGGTAAAGGAAAGTCAGGTGTATTTGTTTATCCCACATGGCATTTTCCAGATTGCCTTGATGGAAATTCTTGCCAAATGAATTGTCTGAAATGTGTATAACTGGTTTCTGAGAGATTCTAAATATCTTAAGGGCATTGTGACAGAGAATTAATAATAATAATAATAATAATGGTAAAGAGACTGTTTATTGGTTAGATTACTAAATATCCTTTTCTTATTCTTTCTGTAATTTATTCATGATTTTTATTACATTTCTTTGGCTTTTTTTTAATCTTTCTCCCCATCTTCTGTCTTTCTTTCCTTTCTTACTTGCTTTCCTTTTTTCCCTTCTCTCATGCACTTTTCTTCTTTCTCTCTCTCAGACCATTAAGTGCCTACTGATCCACCCTAATCCTGAATCTGCTCTGAATGAGGAGGCTGGGAGGTTACTGTTGGAGGACTATGCCGAATATGCATCACGAGCCCACCTCTTGACGGAGATCCATGCCATGGGAGGCTCATCGGGGGCCATCCATGAGCCCGGGGACGGGCCCCAGCCCAAAAAACATGCGGGAGACCCCAACAAACGTGTGGCAGCAGCAGGGGCCAGCAGCTCCAACAACAGCAACACAAGTGCCACAAACAGTAGCAATAACATAGTCGCTGCAAAAAAGAAAACTGATAAAAAACGAGCTCTAAGGCGGCTATAATGCTCAACCTTTATTCTTTTTCTTTCCTTATGTTTGTCAATATAAATATTGAATTAATGAGATCATATTTTTACTCTTTTTTATGTTTTTCTGTCCTCTTAAAGAAACCTGTCTGTTTTCTTCATCATTTTTATGATTACCAAACTATATTGTCCCCTCTTCACTCTTTCTGCTACTCTCAGGTTTCCAACTTCCATCATGACAACTCGCAATGTATTTCTCTCAAGAAAGAGACAAATGGGTTATTTTTTGGAAGATCAAGACTTCTGTGTACCCTTTTTTTATTTTTATTTTTTTCTCTCCCCCCTCCTCCTCTGTCTACCCTTTATTATAAGAACCTTGATATTCCCATCAGTATTTTGGTCTTTATCTTCACCCAGGTTGTTTTAAAGAGTATGGACAGATTTTGTGGAGAATCCTTTATTTATTTGCTGCTGTGTCAGTTAAGCACCCGTTGAGATTTTTAAATCTGTATTTCCTCAAATAATAAATACAATAAGTCTAAAAGGCCATGGTGGATTAACGGAACACACGGTGGAACCTAAAAACACTCATTCAACACTCACACTGAATGTACAGAAAGGTATTTCCCTTTGTTTTGCAAATCAATTGTTTATTTGAAAGTTTGTGTCAATGATTTATCGCTAAAATTTAAAACTGCTTTTATGCAGGAGCTATCCTCATAATGAATGAATTTAATGTAAACTGGTAGACAAGATTCAAGCACGCAAAGGCAGTTGAAACAAATAGATGCTTTGGTCACCTAGAATACCATTTTATCAACAATATGAGCGATGAGGTCACTAAGAGGAACATCAACCAATTTGCTTGTTTGGTATTGATGTATAGTCCAATTGGATGAGTCCAATAAGGGTAGGGTATAGATTTATTTATTTTGAAAATAATTAAAACACCTTATACATGTTTAGATACTCAAATATTAACGTTCTTCATATGATGGGATGCTCTAGATGGTCATAGCTTTTGTTATTTGGACAAATCACTTTCAATAGTGCAATATTCTTTGAATATGCTTTTCTCTGGGGACTATTGAAACTTTCTGTCTTTTCTCTGTTAACTAGTCAGTGTGTGTATTTTATATATATATATATATAGGCCCCTTTGTGGTATTGGTTGTTTTCAGAGCTAGCTTCAGGGGAATTACTTTGGCAGACTGTGACGTGGAAATATAAGGTCAAAAATTTGTTGACAAGGCTCCACATTTTTTAAAGGAGGATGTAACTTTCTTTACACATCCTAGAGGAAACCTGTTTACTTCAGTCACGTCATGCTGAAGCAGGGATGATTGGACAGAGTTAGCTAGTGGGTGGAATTTTTCATAATTTTCACCTTACCTGGTCAAATTATAATCAAAATTTTGTGCAGTTCTTGGTCTCCCTGTATCGAGCATCTTGTTAAACGTGAGTAACAAACCAGTTTCATGAGGATTTTTTTTTGTGCATTTTCAAATTTTGTGGATATTTCATTTACTACATTTAAACAGCGGTTCCTCACATTGTAAGGTTACTATTTTGGGAGATGCCTGCATTTAATTGGACAGTGATGACATAACAAATGCCTGTCAATAAACAGGTGATATGTTAATTGAACCAGGGGCCGTACATAGTTTTGCGAAACGTAAAATTTTTTTTTTACTTTCCGTTTTCGCCTTTCCAATTTTTTCCATATTCTCTCTCTTTCTGTTTAGGTTTTATACATTTGTTTTGCTTCCCAGCAGTTTTTAACGGTTACATCCAGATTGTCTATCATTAATCAGTTTTTTTCATGTTTTTATATCATCACTTTAAAAAAAAAAAAAAAAAAACACCTCCAGAATAGTAGCTTTACAGGAAAAGAAAAAAATTATTTTAAGCAAATTGACTCCCTCCCAGATAATATTACAAAACCACAGTTCAAAAGGTAGCGTGGTGGTGCAACAGGTGGCGCCGCTGTCACACAGCTCCAGGATGCTGGTTTTTGTCACGCTTGTGGATGCTGTAATGTTTTAAGTTTGGAATGTGTCCACTTAACTGGACGTTCCATTTGGAGGCAACTCCTCTCCAACTGTGGGAAGACCACTCATCTGGGTAATCTTGTAGGGTTGTACTTGACCTGCAATAATGTTTAAGAAGGTATTATGTAATAAAGTAATTTCCTTCTGAAAGGGAGGAGCCTAGAGCATCACACTGCCTTTGCAGGTCCATTTCTGATGCTCACGTGCCCAAACTAGACATTTTCTTTGCGGTGAATAGTTTGTACCTAGGTAGCCTTGTAAGTAACAAACTCCAGTGCACTGTGTTCTGTCACCTTTATATCAGCCAGCATGAATGTTTTCTGCAGTAAGTATTAGCATGGTTGTACCAGGTGAGCTAACATTCACTCCAAACACATATATTAGAGAGACTTGGATGCCCATGACCTGTGGTAGACAGTAACTGAATGTAATTCGTTACTGTATTTAAATACTTTTTTGTGTGTATCTACTTAAGTATTTCCATTTTGTGCAAGTTTTTTGCTTTAACTCCACTAAGTTTCAAAGTCAAATATCTCACTTTTTACGCCACTGCGTTATGAAAATACGTTGGGTTTATGTGTGATTACAACCGTAAAGTGTCTGAACAAATCTCCCTGCTACACACAGCGGCACTGTTGCTAGGAGACGAACGAACAGTCACAGCGCTAAAAGCAAGTCAAAATATTTCTCCACCTAAAACCAACACCAAAGGTAGGGTGACCAGACGTACTCTTTTACCCGGACACGACCTCTTATTTAGACTTAAAAAATGTCCGGGCGGAATTTCACAAACGTCCGGGATTTTGTTTTTCTAGAGCTTACATAGAACTTCGAGAAGCGTTTCGTTCACAAACTAGTCCCGCCCTCCCCTACTCCGTTTGGTTCGCTTGAGTGAGAAGGGGGCGTGGTGAAGTAGCCTAAAATCTTCTGATTGGACGGTCTGACTGTAGAGCTACTGTTATTGGTCGATAACCTTCTCTGTAAACATTTAATTGGTCAGTCTGCACGTCAGGAGTCGTCCACCGCCTCCCGGAGACGTGTCCTCTTTTTCAACATCTCAGATCTGGTCACCCTAACCAAAGGCAGACTTTGTTTGTGCGTATTTGAGACTGTAAGTAATCAATTTCAGTTCCTAGAACCGTTATGAATGAAAAAAACATAGTATTTGGCTGTATCTGAGTCATCGGCAACTACTATTCATACAATTTTTATGAATCTGTAGATGTCACAGATCACTCACCGTGGGTAAGACGAGGTCAAATCCAGAAGAAATATCCCAAAGTCCAAAAATCAGTACAGAGAGATAAACAAGTCCCAAAAACATAAATGAGTAAAAAGTCAGAAAAACAAAACTCGTAGTTTAAAAAACAGTTGTCTCAGAAATAGCTCAAACTATACAAATATACAGACAAAACAGAGAGCTTAACGTAACACTAGTTAATATTTTTTCCTTAAAATTATTGCTTCAAAATCATTGTGATTCTTCACTGACCTGTAATAGGGAGAATAGAGCTTCTGTTATTGCTACCCTAAGCTCAGCACTGCAGACACTGCAATATGTAACTTTTGGAGGAGGGTAGGAACCACCAACTTCCTCCTCCTCCCTACCAATTTCAGTACAATGCTGTAAAAATTAACTGTACTAGGGGGGAGCCCCAAAAACAAAACAACAAACAAATAAAAAAAAAAAACCACCAAGGTACCTAGTTTTCCTAAGTGAGTAAAAACTGTTATGGTGCCAAGAACACACTAAAGGCCAAGTTATGCTTTTTTGTTGACTCAGAACCTATGCCATAGCCTGCACAAGTGTCCTATGCCATTGAGAAAGTTTATACTTGTGCGTTGTGGTCTGTATCGCTCTGCATATACAGCGCCAAACCACTAGGGCTGAATTTCAAACATCTTCTTTAACCCTAAATAGTACATAATGTAGTGATATCAGATTTACAAATCTTTAAACTGCACTATTTTGGGAGTGGAGTGAAGAGGAGTTAATATTTCTGTACTTCTTGACTTGACCAACATGAACCATGTTCGTCCGACTGCAGACCAATCACGGTTGATGTGGTCTGCGTAGACGTGACTAGTTACATTTTTGGAGAGGTGCACATCAGCCCATGCTGCCTACAGCATAGGTTCAACACAAGCACAAGTTGGGCTTAATACTCAGGAGAAAGTGACCTCTGTTGGTTTGGAGGGGCAGCACCTGGGGTGTATGTAATAGTTGTTATAACATCATTTATTGTGTGACATTCCATTAAAAGACTGGTCAAACAAGAGTATTGTTACAAAAATGATAATGGGACATTAGACCCATAATATGTCGTGGTACTTTTACTTTTGATACTTAAGTATATTTGAAGGTAAATACTTTTGGACTTTTACTCAAATGAAGATCTACAATGAGGACTTCAACTTTTACTGGAGTAATATTTTACCTTGAGTATCTGTACTTTTACTCAAGTACATGATTTTTGTACTTTGTCCACCTCTGCCCATGACCCTGTTATCGGTTGTCCTTCCTTGTTTGATACCATGTTTGGTAAGTATTAACCACTGCATATCAGGACTGCCCCTCAATAACAGCCATTTTGGAGATGCTATTGCCAGAACATTACAGTTCTGCATTTGACAAAGTTTGCCAGTTTTATCCACTTTCAACATATCAACTTCAGGAACTGACTGTTCATTGCTGCCTAACATGTCCCACACCCTGACAGGTCACATTGTAACAAGATAATCAGTGTTATTCCCCCACACCTGTCAGAGGTTCTGATGCTGTGGCTGATAGACATTAGTCAAATCTATTTAAATGTAGCACTAATGCTGTTTGAAATAGTGGTAGCTTCTATTGTCAGCCCTATTAGCTCCTTATCTCCAGTTATAAAACAAAGAATAAACTTCAGACATCTTGGTCGATCAGTGACATTTGCTGCAAGGAGGTAAATTGTGTGAATTACAATTTCAGTCACTTTAAATAGGCTACAACCCGACACCATTTGAGCTGTTATAGCTGGCTCTGAGCTTGAGTTAATGTTAAAAATTGGTGTTTCTTGTTGGGTTTATTTCATTGAGGGACATTTTTTCCCCTCTGGTTCTTGGACGTGTTTTCCTGTGCAGATTTGCAGAGGCTGTACGCAGGCTGTAATTTGAAGCGGTTTTTAACGGCTGAGCAGTTTCTCTCCAAGGGGCCGAACAGCGGCCCACCCACCTGTATAGGAATAGAAGAGCGCACACACGCTGCCTAATTACTGTCTGAGACAAGGAGGAGTGATGCTGGGGGCTCAGAGGGAAGGGTGGGCTTTAGCACATTCACAAATACACTAAAGATTTTGATACATTGATGAAAAAGTCACCATTAACCTAGGCATCCTATTATACATTATTTCTTAGACTGCTGTTAGTTTGGTCTCAACCTAAAATGCCCCACCCACAAGGACCATGTCACATGTATTGCATGATAAGATGGACACAAGTTTCATAATCTTGTCAGTTCTACATCTAAAATCAGATAATAAATGTAGATTTCTCAAAATAGCTATTAAATACAAGTTAGGGTAGCGATATACTCACTGGAAACTATGCGTTCGCATGTTCTGTGTATGTTTGGTGTGTTGATTGTACAAATCCTGAGAAAATAAACGCTATGTGTACGCAAGCTGCAGTACATGGGTAAACAGTAGGAGGCACTGCAGGCGATCAATGACATCACAATGGCGGAACGTTTTGAAGAAGGCTAGGTCAGAGCCAAGTTTGCTATTACCTGCATCTTTCTCTGGTCTGCCCTTTCGTGGAACCCTCCCATTACAAGCGTAGCACATAGACAAATATATGAACAGTTAGGGCTGGAATATACTTCACACAAGAAGAAGTATGAAAATACTCAGTAGAAGTCGGGGTGTGTGGTCTCTGAATCGCTCTCAGTGGAATTTGTATGAGGAACCGATTCTACAAGTAAATCCAGAGAGCTGGTCTGCCATGACAGTTGACTAGACAACTTGACTCTCGCTGTATCTCCCCTTGCAGCAACACTCAGAATGCACCTCACAGTCCATTGCAACGATTTGAACGCAACTACGAAAGAAACCCAATTTGCTTATCCCAAAGCTTCTGCGTTTGCGTCCTCGCATGACATCTTTTTTCAACCCTTACCTTCATGACGCAGTCGATTGTCTAAACAAACACATGGCCAAACAACAATGACAGACACAAAACAAATCTTAAGTAAAAAATTTACTGATGGTATATTCACAGTAGCAAAGTATTTGTTTACTAAAATCAAACTGGAGTTTTAGTTACAATGTTCTAGTGATTCTGTGTATATTATAGTGCCAGCAAGAGTTGAGAAACAACAGAAATTATAACTCAAATGTACTTTTTATGATATTCTAACAAGGGCATAGGGAACAAAACTGTTTGGGTTCTGTGTTGGTGTATAATTGTCAGATGGCACAACATGCAAGCACACACAAACCTCATGCTGAAGGTGAACCCCAACAAAAACAATGCTTGCCAAACAACAACCCCAAACCCACAAATAAACACGCATAAACACAATACATGCACAAAAATCACATATATGCATTTAACATCAAATAACCCACAGGTCCCAACTGTTTAAGGGGTGGAACAAGTCAAATGAGTCGAGTATCCTCAGCCCCTGATAGGTCCAGACACTCAAACAGTCCATGGCCACCACCACAGTATGCTAGCATATAATTGCAACCTTTGGAAATAATGGAACTAAACTAAAAAAATAAATAAACAAATGCAAACACCTGTCGTTATACTAACTGTATACATTACTATTATGTTTTAATACTAAATCTAAGCAGAAAGAATTTTACATTAGATTCAGACATTTCCCACCTCAGTAGACAACAATTATGACGTTACAGAGAATTGTCTGAATGCGCTTGGGATTAATTCATGAAAAAATTGCTAAACCAGTTTCTTATATTTAATTTCTAAGTTTTCTGAAGGTCTCAGAAAAATGGTAACTGACTTCAGCACTGACAGAATAGCTGTATCATGACTGCTGTTAGCATGTTTGCTGTGATTAAAAGGCATATAAATCAATCAAAATCAATCACAATAAAACTAAACCTGAAGAACAAGTTAATGCACTGATTATTCTTCTCCCCACTGCCGAGAAAGTGGTGAACAAATCCCCTGAAATAATAAATAAATAAATAAACAAACAAACAAAAACAAAAATGACACCGTTGCCGTGGCAACCGATCCCCGTTCTCTCCTATGGCTTGATGCGCGCGACCCCTCAAAGCCACCCCTTCTAAGCCAGCCATGATCGGGAAGAAATCGAAGACAGAGAGAAAGAAAGAGAAATAGACAGAGTAAGAGAAGGAATGAGCGAAGGATTTGCGAGCGGAAAGTGCAAGGGGATAAAGGAAATATTGTTAGAAATAAAGAGACGCAGTAGAGAGCGTAGCGGACCTCTGTGAAAACACCTCATTCCGTCGGTGTTTGATGAGAAAGAGAGAGGGAGACAGACAGAGAGAGAGAGAAGGAGGGGGAGCTCTCTTTTCTTCAGATAGAAACAGTCTTCAGTCGAGAAAGGACTAATATTTTATACAGCACTTGTTGGAAACACTGTTACGTGTAAATAGTATAGGGGAACGTTCACGATATTTTGGCCACAAGGAACTTAAGCGGGAAAGCACCTGGAAATACCTTCACAAACGCCTTCGATAAAATAAGTTTGCGTAGGTGTAAATATGAGGCACAATATGGTGAAGATGGAGACTGAGAAGAAAACAGGTAAAAAAAAAAAACCAAAACTCATCTACATTTCTCCTCTAATGCGCTTAAGTTCGCCAGCTCCTTACTGGAACTCTCCGTTCCACCTTAAATTGTGCAGCAGTTTCATTCAGTTGCTGCGGCATTTAAATTGGAACGGAGAGTACCAATTTGGAGCTGGCAATTAAGAAGTTAAGTCCTATAACATTGTTTTCGAGCATTGTTGTTAGTGTAAAAATGTCTGAAATATCACGAATGTGCGTGTGAAAAAGAGTCGTGAACTGCAGCACCCTAACACTCAGGTAAGTCTCACAACTTAAGGCTGCACGAATGCAACTGGCTTTCATTTTATTTATTTTTTTATTCCTCCTCACAATTACTATAGCAACTGTCTGCTGTCTGAGAAGATGGAAGCAAAAATAATGTTTCATGATAGCTGGCTGCAGAGATTTGGATAATGAACATCATCATATATAAGAGATTTTCTTTTAATAATAATATATATGTAAATTGATGAAAAAAGATGTTTCCTAAAACTACTTACAACAGTACAGATCATATATTATGTTATGTGTGTTTGCAGAAAGAGATGAACAGAAAAATATGAAACCAATATGACGTTTAATAATAATAATAAAAAAAATGTGGGTAGCTTTTGCATAAATATTATTCATACGTAACATTACATAGTCATTATATATTAAATTATTTTTCAATTATTATATACAGAAATTATTTTATGTAACCCCCCCCCCCCCCATACACACACACACACACACACTTTCTCATGATGTATATGATGTATTCCCATTTTAAGCGGAAGCAAAGCTGTAACATTTTTCATGGCATAGTAGGAAGCAGTTGATCATATATAAATACATTTTGAGCACATTTTCAGGCTGTAATCTACATGAAACTGGATTGTTGTAGTCAACGTTTTTTTTCTTCCTTGAAGCAGACGTTGCTGTAGAGAAGCAGATTCCAGTAAAGCTTCACTTGGTCCAGACATAGAAAACACACACGCACACTCACGCCAACGCAGACGGCCATTCAGCCCTGCTGCCCCCTTCGGAGCTCTGAGACCACCACACAGACTCCTGACCACTTCCCTTTCACACTCGAACACATGAGCAGAACACACACCACTGCAAACCCACACCACTGCAGTGACCACAGATGTGGAGATGGATAGATGAAAACATGTTGATATCACCTGCAGTCCTGTTTTTGTTGAGATAAGAGTCTGCAAGTGAATGCACATGTGTGCCATCGTTCTGTGAAGTACATGTATGGTTGGCTGGATAGAGGGATGCATTTATGGACTAATCAGTACATGGGTGGACGAAGGGAGAGATATATGAAGGGGCAGATGGACAGATTGGATCAATGGATGGCTGGGGGGCTGGATAGACAGATAGATGTATTGATATATGGCTGGATTGAAAGATAGATGGCTGAATGGATAAAATGTAGACTGTGGATATCTATCTATAATAATTTAAATGACATGTTTGTACAGCTCAATAATTTGCAGTTTAACATATCAGTGACTCAACAGATTTAACGTATTCTCTTTCTTTTTCTTTATTTCTTTTTTTCTGTACACTCTTCTCATGTCTTACACTCCATTGTGATGTCACTCCATATCCTATTGTCACTCTATTTCACTTTTTCATTTCACACTTCCATTTCTTTCCATTTTTGATTTCACCTCTTTTCACCCTCTGTCCCCTTTCTCTCTGTCTATTCCTCTATCTCTGTCTCCCATCTATATTCCTTCTCTCTGTGTCCCATCTTTTCTTTCACTCTTCTGACTGTGTACATTTCTCTTTCTTATTTTTCTCCGTGTGCTTTCTCTATCCTTCTCACCTTTTTACTCCCTCTTTGTTTCACATCTTTCATCATTGTTTCAATTCCTTTTCCATAATTCTGTCTCTCTCTCGGTCTCTCTCTCTTTCTCTCACACACACACACACGTCTTTCCTCTCTCACTTGTTTGTTACACTGCCGTCTCTCTCTGCATCTCACTTTTTTCCTTCCACTCTCTCTGTCTCTCTCTCTCTTCCTCTCTCTCTTAGTCTCCCAGACTAATGCTGTCCTACATAATTTGCACCACTGCCCTCTACTCCCACCATCATGTACAGCTACAAACACATCCGATGTCAATCAAGCTTCACTTAAAGCCTTGCAAACTGTACAAGTCTTACAAACCATTCGTCTCATCTGCTCCTTTAATCTGCTCACATGGATGGCTTTTCCAACAGAACATCTCTCCCCCCACTCCAAAAAAACAGAGAAAAAACCAGCAGTTCCTCGTAAAACATTTCATAATAGCCAGCTTGAGGAGTGACGGAACATTTCACCCATTTGCAATGTGATGTTGCCAAGAAAGCCATGTGCAATTTCCCTGTGAAACCCAATGACACTGCTCAAGTGTCAGGGTAGATGTCATCTAGGAGGGAGTTGGGGGGAGAGAAAACACAGGAGAAATATTGCGTTATTGTCTTATATTAGCAATACTGCAGACATGCAAGTGCACAAAGGCCCTAATACCATTACATCTATACAAAGACAAGGGGACAAAAGAGCTTTTTTCTTGGAGGTGTGAGGAGAAAAATGAGAAGAAAAGCAGCCTCAGAGGGGTCTATTCGTCCTCCCTGTCATTCTCTTTTCTCCCTCTCTCTCCACAAGTATGAACTGCTGCAGTGCTATTCTGAGAGAGAGCTAGCTGCCTCAACCCACGCACTGAATATCATAAAGAGAGAGAGAGGGAGAGAAAGTGAGCGAGAAAAAGTGAGGGTGGGGAGAGAGGAAAAAGGAAGAAAATGTCCAAAAACAAGACACGTTGTTCAACAGCGCTTGTGGAACGAAAAGGTAAACGCATAATATTCCACGGCATTTCAGAATAAATCGCAAAACGAGATGGCGAGGGGCTGGTGGCTTGATGAAGCCAGCACGAAGTGCGTTCTGGAAACTCTTCCATTTTTGTCAATGCGCCACATCTCCATCAACACATCTCCCTCTCCAGTCGCCCACAGTCACTTGCCAATTGAGTTGCTGAGCTCTTAGGAATCTAATCCAGTTTACATACGTGTGCTGACGGTATTATAGACACATTTTCAATTAGACTACAACCCCAATACCAAAAATGTTGGGACACCGTAATATGAACATAAATGTAAATTAAAACAGAATGCAATGATTTGCAAATATTTGCAAAACCAGTGGAAAAACACCCTAAAATCCCACTCCAAATCGGTGTAAAAATTCCTTCAATCTTCAGGATACTTTGTCAGAACTGTTTTTCTCGCCTTTAAACTGGAAATATCACTCTTAAGATTATCGTGGCATAAGAAGCAAGAAACTGTGTTTACAGATTTAGCACAGTGGCACAACATGTATTGTCATTGTCAAACAGCTGCAGGGTCTTGAGTTGTGGGTTCAAGCTCTGCCTCAGGGCACTGCCTGTGAGGAGTTTGGTGTGTTCTCCCTGGGTCTTCGCCAGTTTCCTTCAAGTGTTCCAATATACGCCTACAGTCCAAAAATAAAACAAAACATGCTGGTAGAGTGGCTATTCACATAGGTCCAAAAGTGTGTAAATGTATATGCGAGTTCATATTCACAGTATTTGAAATGATAGTATTTCACAGTATTTGAAACGACACATTTTTAAACAACTAGGCACTGTTTGAATCAATTGTGTGATCATTTGTTAACAGTGCAAACATTCATTCATTCATTCATTATCTGTAACTGCTTATCCAGTTTAGGGTCACGGTGGGTCCAGAGCCTACCTGGAATCATTGGGGCATGGCGGGAATTCACCCTGGAGGGGGCGCCAGTCCTTCACAGGGCAACACAGACACTCACACATTCACACCTACGGACACTTACCAACCTGTGTTTTTGGACTGTGGGAGGAAACAGGAGCACCCAGAGGAAACCCACGCAGACACAGGGAGAACACACCACACTCCTCACAGACAGTCACCCGGAGGAAACCCACGCAGACACAGAAAGAACACACCACACTCCTCACAGACAATCACCCGGAGCGGGAATCAAACCCACAACTTCCAGGCACCTGGAGCTTTGTGACTGTGACACTACCTGCTGTGCCACCGTGCCGCGCACAGTGCAAACATGGCTGTTATAAATGATTATTTCTTGTTGCCTATATTATTACAGGTATTAAAGGTATATTAAATGTACTGTTGAAGGTACCACAACACAAATAGCAAAATGTACCCCCACAGTGACAATTTTTTAGACACTGTATAATATGAACCCACTGTAATCAGTGGATTAACCATAACACTATTCTACATCTGTATACTCATGTGTCCTGGTTAAAACAGACACCAGCTCTGTGACCTGGCACAACCTTGGTCAGTGATGTCAACAACCATAATCTTTTACACACTGTGAATACTTCATTTTTATTATTATTATTATTATTATTATTTTTTTTTTTTAAACATACTTTTTTGAAAATAAAATTGTGACAACATCAGATCAGTTAGATTTTTTTAATTGAATAATGTGCTTGAGAATGAGATGCGATTTTTGGCTACGTCTGATGTGTCCACACACAACACGAACCAACTGTCCCCTGAAGCTCCCCTGCTGAAAGCGCGCTGCACCAAAACTCCCGCTCCTCTAAAAAAACGCGCACCACACATTCCCAGAGAGTGTCATTTCATGCATGCGCATGCGAATGCATGTTCAAATGCGACGTGATTATCTTTTCCGAGCTGCGGTATATGAAACTGTTGCCCATTGGAGGCAATCAAAACTAGTGAAGAGTTGTATTTCACTCTCACTTCTAAGGCTCGAAAACAAAGAGCACAGCTTTGAAAGTGACAAGAAAGCACAACACAGATAGACCACGGGATGCACCGCATAGAGACAGACTAGAGAGAAATGCACTGTGGGCTCGACTTGGAGAGGAGAGAATAAAAGTTCCCTAGCTTGCTGTTCCTGCAATTAGTGATCTGGCTAAACTGTGGAATGTCCCCACAGTCTCTTATCTCTTCATTCCTCTCATTAAAAATGTAAATGCTGACATATATACTTTGACACGAGGGGGAGTCGGGGTCCTTGTGTGATTTGCGGGGCACTATGCAACTGTTTCCTCTGCCAAAACTGCATTTACTTTGAAAAAACATTAACATTTTATAGTTTGTGAGGATTGTTTCTAATATTCTTTGCAATGCGGGGTAAATAGTATCTGTTTTTTTTAAAGATTAACCGTTTATTAGCCTCAAATTTCAGGTTTTAATTTGCTTCAGCTTTTCCAATCTGAACAGTGGCTCAGAAAACCACGAAAGGGGCAAAGAGTCACACCTCTAATATGTTTACATTTGAGTGTTTTGTTTGTGTAGGTATGTGCTTGTCCATGCAGGTCGTGTGTTTGGGGGTGGTGACTAATGATAGAAGTCATAAGTAGGCCTAATAGCATCACGGCTGCTATTAGACTAAAAGGAATCATTTTGGGGGAAAAAACACAGTTTTATTGAATAGTTTCCCTTGGAAAAATAAAAAGTCTGTAAAAATGTGTGTTTATATAGAGGAGGAAGGGTGTCAGAAAGGATAGCTGCAGAGGAAATGAAAAACAAGTCTTAATTTATTTTTTTATGAACAAGACTGGTTGCCAGAGTTTAATTAAATGGTGACATAATTCAATTTCTTCGAAGTAATTAATACAGCGGCGACAAAGCTAAAGGACTTTTGTGTGTCTCTGTGTGTGTGTGTGTGTGAGAGAGACAGAGAGAGAGAGAGAGAGAGATTCCGTTCCTGTCCTGTGCTTTGATTAATTTCTGCCTTGTCTTAGTCTTGTGCTGTGTTCTGTCTCTGCCATGTGTTCATTGTGTTTGTTTATATCTGCCAGATCCTCTGTTTCTCTAGCCATGTGCTCATGTCGCCTCTTAAATCTCTTGCCACGCCTCCTCTTGCATCATGTGACCAGTTCTCAGACGTCCCTCGTACCTTGTAGTTTGTAAGTTCTTGTTTGTTCGTCTTTTGTCAGTCATTAATTCTACGGTTAGTTCCTTGGTATTTGTCTGTCTCTGTTTCTGCTTTTGTCTCAGTCTCTGTGTTCATCCCTAGGTCTTCTTTTGTTACAGTCCCGTGTTTGTCTTTTGGTTCACCTTTGTCTTAGTTCGAGTGTCTTGTTCTTGATTCGACTTTGTCGGCGTTCTTTTCCTGTTTGCTGTCACCAGTGTTAATTTCTTTCTTTGTATCTAAATCTCTGCCCTGCATTTCTTTCTTGATTTCTCATTATCTCCTGCCTGTTTCTTGGATTATCAGCACATTTAGTTGTTTTTATCTTCATTATTTGTTTTACAGCTGTCTGTTTTACATCAGTTTTATTGTTCATGTTTAGTTCCTTACTTTGTTTTGTTGAATAAATCTGCAGCTTCATGCCTCCTTGTTTCCTTGCACCAAACTATTCTGTGTGTATTCTTAATTTATGCCCAAACATCCGATGAATTTTGTATTTCAGTGTTTTATTTCTGTATGTTAGTGTGTTGGTGCTGTATATTTGGGTATAAACTGTAGTTTTTTTGGGGTAGGGTGGAGATACAGGTGGTGTAGGGTCATGGAGTTATAATTTAGATTAGATTAGATTCTGCATGTCCGCATGGGAGTCCATTTGCATGGACCGGTTTCCTTCCACAGTCCAGAAACATGGTAAGTGAATTGGCTGTGAGAAAGTGCCAATAGGGGTGCATGAGTGTGGTCCGTATTTGTGTGTGTGCGACCGTGGCCAGGCACACGGTCCAGGGTGTGTTGTTCCCAACGATAAGGCTCAGGACCCACCAGATCACTGAATATGACGAAGCAGTTACAGAAGATGGACTAATGTTAGTGTGTATGCTGCTTTATGTTAATGTGTATAGTGTGGTATATTTGTGTGTATGCATCGTTTTGTAGTGCTCATTTAGTCAAAGAATGAAGAAAAAGAGTATTAGGAGTTTAGATTAAAATGAGGGAACTGTGATTTAAAGGGGACCGTTTATTACTGTTTTATATATACATATACAGAATGAAGGTATAGTGTAAATGAAAGTTTCTACGTGGATGAAATGAGAAGAACATCATATCATATCGGTCCACGTAGACAGCTTATCGGAACAGCACATATTAAAGTTTCTGCATGGACTGAAAAAGAGGGATTTGGTGTACTAGAACAGTTCTACATGGACCAAATGAAGGAACAGTATATTATAGCAGTACTTTGCAGCAAAGGGCTGGGTAATGGCGGCTCGTTTAATGTGTTACTATGTGGCGGTGTGAGTCAGAGGCATTGAGAGGTTTGAATAGTGGCAATGATCTGAACAAACAGTGATCAATTCCTTTCATACAGAGCATGATGAGAGAGAGAGAGCGGGTGCATTATATGTGTCAGTGTGTTTATGCGGTGTGCATGCATGTGAAGTAGAAGGAGGAGGGGGAAGAAAAAAGAGAGAACAGGCACATTATTATACCTTGTATATCCAAACATTATTATAATTAGTAAGTTCAGTTACTTTAAGGAGCAACCTTTGTGGACACCAGTGTTCTGTTGTGTGCACAGTTTGTAT
The DNA here is from genome assembly GCF_029633855.1 of Hoplias malabaricus. Classification (NCBI taxonomy): domain Eukaryota; kingdom Metazoa; phylum Chordata; class Actinopteri; order Characiformes; family Erythrinidae; genus Hoplias; species Hoplias malabaricus. The sequence goes on from NC_089809.1 coordinate 4,842,067, forward strand.
CATATCAAAGGCATGAAATGGAATGGGACGTTGGGAAGCTGCGGCAAACAAGCACATGCAAAGAGTCAATCAGAGGAGGCCTGCACATTACATCGTTTTAGCATCGTTATTGCAACGTGCAAACGCACATTACTCATTGATGAATGTGCATTGTCATGTGGAGCATTTCCGTCAACGTCTGTGGAAGGTTCATGAAAATTTGTGTTTAATGTCAATAGACCAAGAAGAAATGGAGATATCATCATTTTAAAATGATTTTAAAAATTATATTTCATTGTACATAAGATGACAGTGTTGATGGAACTGGTGATGCATTTATTTTCAAATCTCTGTCATTTATTGACAGTCAGAAATGAAAGACAGTATGTGAAGACAAAAGGCAAGAAAGGTGGGGGGGTGATGCTGAGAGAAAAACCAAGATTTACTTAATTCAATCTTTGATACACTATTTGTACTACCGATAACCCATTACTGGGCTGTGGACCAGTGGAACCCTCTTGAGGAGTTCACTCTTCTCTGGAGTTCTGGAGCGCTATCCAAAAGCATTGGGATGAGTCAGAGTGGTGTTTGTGATCCAGTCTAATGATCCAGCATCAGGACCTGACCTCACTATGCTGTTGTGCTTGGCTGCCATCCAATCCTCACAGGAATGTCCCAACATTTACTGTCGAGCCTTACATGCATTTAATTGTAAGATTTCCTTTTTTGTACGATCATTCCAGATAGACTCAACCCATCATGTCCCTGTGGATGAAACATTTGATCATCAGAAGACTGAATGAATGAATGAGTTGAAATAGAAAATGTGTAAGGAGCAGGAATGAAGGGTGAAAGTGAAAGGAGAAGGTGGGAGAGAAAAAAAGACTACAGAGAAAGAAGAGAAGAAAGTGACAGGGAGGAAGAAAAAGAAACAGAGGGAATAGGTAAAAGAAGTGGAGAAAGAAGGATACAGAAATTGATAGAGAAAAAAGACAAGGTGCTAGAGACTGAGCGAAAGTAACTAATCTGCATCTGCAAAATTCTTTGCATTTGTGAGACTTGTGAAAATCAGCAAGATAGAAAATGAGAGAGGAAGATAGAGAAGAAATGAAGAGAGAGAGAAGTGTGTGAGAGAGAGAATGAGTAAGAGAGACAGATAAATGCAGGGTAGGGATTTAAATGAGAACGGAGAGGAGCGGGAACAAACAGAGCCAGAGGTATGGTAGAGAAGCTGTGTGTGGCGATGGTGTGTATGCGTGTGTGTGTGTGTGTATGTGTGTGTGTGGGAGTTGAGTGAGTGGGTGGCGGAGAATGGAGAGCTTTCTGTGACACCACTTACCAACACACAGCACACAGCATGGTATATATGCATGAAAGTGTACACAGTGTATATACAGCACGAACGCCAATAACATATACACCATGTACGCTAACATATGGCAAGCTATACACTAACATACAGCACCATGCACACTAACATATAACATCATATAAACTAACATACAACTTTACTTACTAACACACTGGACCATGCACTCTAACATAAAGCACCATATAATCTATCATGCAACACTACAAACTAACCTACAGGACTGTATACAATAACATGCTGCACTATGTATACTACCAGGGGTTCAAAAACATTCCCTGCAGGTGCCCCCATTTTGTAGATGAGAATATTTTTTAATATTATTTAATATTTTTTGACATACACACACCACACATGCTCACACACGCATGCATATTTTGCTTCCAGACTCCACTGGAATGTATTTTAAACATTATATTTCATAAAAACTGAAACGTCTTATTGAACAAGACAAAATAAAGTGACAAATCATTTTTAGAGTGGAAATATACACACTACATAAGTATACACACTAACATACAGCACTATACACAGTAACAAACACAGAAACATACAGCACTACTCACAGTATCAAACAGCACTATAAACACTAATATACAGTACTATACATAGTAATATACAGCACTATACACACCAACATACGGTACTATACACAGTAATATACAGCATTATACAGATTAACATTCACAGAAACATACAGCACTGTTCCCAATATCATACAACACTATTCGCAGTAACACACTACTATAAACACTAATATACAGTACTATACATAGTAACATACAGCACTATACACACAAACATACAGTACTATACACAGTAATATACAGCACTATACACACAAACATACAGTACTATACACAGTAATATACAGTATTATACACAGAAACATACAGCACTGTTCACAGTATCATACAACACTATACACAGTAACACAGTCTATAAACACTAACATACAGTACTATGCATAGTAACATACAGCACTATACACAGTAACATTCAGCACTATGTAGACTAATATATAGTACTATAAACACTAATATACAGTACTATACATAGTAACATACAGCACTATACACACAAACATACAGTACTATACACAGTAATATACAACATTATAAAGAGTAGCATACACAGAAACATGCAGCACTGTTCCCAATATCATACAACACTATTCACAGTAACACAGTACTATAAACACTAATATACAGTACTATACACAGTAATATACAGCATTATTACACAGTAACATACAGCACTATAAACACTAATATACAGTACTATACACAGTAATATACAATATTATACACACAAATATACAATTTTATATACAATATACATACATCATATTATACACTAATATACAGCACAGTGTACATCAGTCAGCCAAAACATGCCCAGATCCACTATATCGACGCACTTTGTAGTTCTACAATAACAGAATGCTTCATATATTTCTCACAATACTTTTTCAGCCCAATTTTACCCTGTTCTTCAGTGGTCAGGACCAACAATGTTTTTGCAATACAGTGCCAGTTCCAGAACACAGTGTTTAAAACATCCAGCGGCACTGATGTGTCAGATCCACTCATTCCATCTCAATAAATATTAATACAACACCACCATGTCAGCGTCATTGCTGTGCTGAAACTGATCCACCAACCAAGTAAAGCCTTTTCTGTGGTGGTCCTGTGGCATTCCTGACCAGTGAAGAAAAGGTTGAACAAGGTTTAACGAAGTATGCAGAGTAACAGATCTAGTACAGTCTTTTATTCTAGAATTAGTGTAGTCATGTGTAAAAGTTTGGGCACCCTTGGTTGCATGTTTTGTCAAAACACACTCTATAATATTACATTGCCTGTATTTTAATGCAGAAAGTTTAGATTTTTACCTTCACCATGCCGTAATATAGTCTCCTGTATAATCAAACCCACACCAGTTATTCGTACTAGACTATGACATTCTCTGAAATGCTTTTGTTATGCAAGTATGAATGCTGTTTTTGTGATCCTGAATGTAGTGAAAGACTAATGTGTCTGGTGCTTTTCTTGCTTTAGCTGTTAATTAGCTTTTAATAAACCCAACTTTCTCAATAGCATTGTTCAGTAAATGCTATCAGGCTCTGTGAGTGTGCAGTGAAAATGTAAGGATATTCTTAAAGGTACCATGCACTGCTTTTTTTATTACAGTTTGTACAGTAATTGTATAAACCAATGCTATCTAGCTTTTGAACATTTACTGTGTAGTACAATACTACACTCTACATACATAGTTATTTTGCAAGCTAAATATTAGAAGCTTTACATTTTGGGTCTTGTGTAATCTTTTGTGACTATTGCCAAATCTAGGTAAGAGTTTCCTCACAGTTGCACATCCTTTCAGATCCATAGTGCCGTGTCCATTATTATGGTGGATTGTTTTTCAGTTATGAAATGAGGGAGCTTGATTTTTTTTCCTCTCTTTCAGAGGTGAAAGCCTTATGTGCTGTTTATTTTATGAAGACATTTTTGATGCTGTGTATCAGTTCTTGCATGTCTGTTATGGGTCTAATTTCCCTGTATAGTTTAATCTTTGTCTCAGCTCCAATTTTGGAAACGCCAATGTTACATTTTCCTTGGCTTACATTTAAAGTAGTAAGTGTGATATTTTACATGATTTATATGAAATATCTCTTGACAAATTCATTCATTCATTATCTGTAACCCTTATCCAGTTCAGGGTCGCGGTGGGTCCAGAGCCTACCTGGAATCATTGGGCGCAAGACGGGAATACACCCTGGAGGGGGCACCAGTCCTTCACAGGGCAAGAACTCGGGGAGAACACACTACACTCCTCACAGACAGTCACCCGGAGCGGGAATCAAACCCACAACCTCCAGGCCCCTGGAGCTGTGTGACTGCGACACTACCTGCTGCACCACCGTGCCGCCCCTCTTGACAAATTTATATCTGAAAATAATAATAAATTGTTTCAGCATGATACAGTTGCAACATTCATTATGGAATTATCCCTTAAGTTTTTAAGAAATACACACACACACACACGTATGGGACATGTAAGATATGATTATGTACTCATATATATGGCTGCATATCTTGATATTGTATAAAAACCAACAAAACTAATATATTCATTATTGATTTTTTTTTTATGTGTGTTTCAGAAATTCTCTGAACACAGAGGCACTGATAAGGACCAAATCCCCAAAACCAAGCAGACTGAAGGAAGACCGGGATTTGAGTGTTACTTTTACTGTTTACACATTTTGAACAGTTCCTGAACATTTGCTGCAGATTCACACTATTCTGAAGAATATTTTTTTTTTCCTTTTCTGTTTTATTTTTGCACCTACATCTTTTTTAACTGGTGGAAAGAGTGAGCTTTCTTCACTTTTTCTTCACTTTCAATGGATCTAACTTAGTATTAGTCCATCTTATGACATAAGCAAAGACGTATATGACTATATAAAGGGAATAGAGAGCTTTGAATAACTGCTCTTTCGCAGACTTGTTAAGAGTACCATTGAATAGGCCTTTGTAAAAATGAATGCTGATTTCTCGAGTTTACAACTGTTAGATGTGTGAGAGTGGCCGCTAAAGGGCTGTGCGGTCAAAATGATTCCCCATCACACTGACCTTAACCATTCCAAAGATTTCATCACCATACGTAGTCCTCTAAAGACGTAAATAGATTAGCACAATAAGAAAAGTTTGTGTTATGGTGTTACTCTAATGCCATTCATATAGTTGACTATTTAACTCTTTTTAAGTAGAGGATAATTGTATTCAGGGAGTATTACGGGTCAGGGAAAAGTCTTAAGTGCCACTGTTGAATATAACGAGTGCCCATATTGTCTAGTATTGAAGTAGTATTGAAGAAAGAAACAAAACAACAACAAAAAAAGCCAGAAATATTAGTTTACATTTTATGGTGTTTACAGTTGACCTTTGCTCTTAAGTGAAATTATTCATCTTAATAAGTGCCGAAACAGAGATTTACTTACTTACTGTCAAAAAAACTATGTGTTTAGTGAAAATCATTGTAAAAGCCTTCCTAAACCAACTCTCAAAGAAACCGTTGATAATACAGAAAGCCATTCAGATTTGAGCTTTTTCCACAAAGCTTTGAGGAAAGCGAACGTTTTTTTTTTGTTTGTTTGTTTTTAAAATAACTCTTTGTGTCTTTGCCAGTGTTTCCAGTTGGCCTTTTGTTTTTTCTTCTTCTTCTTCTTCTTAATATTATTATTCTCAAAGCATCAGGGCATTCTGATAATCCTTGTCTCCACCGTGTTATCCTGAAACATTTGCACAGGAGGGCCATTTTTTCCAACACGCGTGTAAGCTCAATCGCCGTTTATTTATGGACTGTTCTGATATGGACATAAATATCGTAGGTTGGAGGAGGCCTGTGTCATACATGCAGTGTTAAGGAGGCTGTTTTTTCCAAGGAGGACTCTGGATTCTGCATTGTGCAGTGAAGGATTAAGTCAGCGACAGAAAATAGCCGTGTTTAGTCACATAAAGATGATGCCCACCTTGGGAGCTCGAGTGTGTGTCATCTACTTCTTCCTGGTGATCGCCACTCCGCTGATCACATCACCCGCCAGCGTGCCAGATGTCTCAAGAGGCAGGAATGCGCCCAGGAGGCCCACAAGTGCCCCCACAGTGAGCCCCAGGCCCAGCAGCTGGGGGTTACTTCTACAGGGCAGAGGAGGGGGGAAGAATCTAAGAGGAAAAGGTTCAAAAGGTTCATTAGGTTCAATGGGACATATGAAACCAGCTGTAGTTACTGCTGAAACACCTCCAAGGCCTCAGGCTCAGGTGATGCTCTCCAAGAATGAAACTGCCAATGCCCTGAAACCCCCACTGGGCGCAGCCCAAGTAGCCCCGCCCCCTCGCCGCTTGGTGGAGGTGGATGTTTGCAGGGGTTACTACGACGTCATGGGTCAATATGACCTCACCTTCAACTGCTCCAATGGTGATTTTATCTACTGCTGTGGCACGTGTCACTATCGATTCTGCTGCCAGGATCGCTCACGAAGACTGGACCAGAATTTCTGCCACAACTACCACTCTCCAGTCTGGGCCAACACGGCTCCACCTGGCACCAAGCCCCCCCACCACATCCCAGACCCTGACCTCAGCCGCATTGAGCAGAGCAACAACACCATCTATGTCATTGGGGGTGTCATCTCCTTCACCGTGGCTGTGGCCGTGGCAATCAAGGTTGCCTTCCACAAGGCCTCGCGCCAGCCTCGCAACAGAGAGCTCAACATGCCTAGGTAAGCGTGCGCAGACAGAAGGTACTCTGAGTTTAAATAGAGGTTGACTGAATAGTTGGTCAGACTTCCCTCTTTAAACTGGTGCAAATTTTATTTTTAGTGTGTTTTGATGAAGTACAAATGAGTATTTTAAACTTTAAACAAATGTTTATTAATCATGTGTCCATTATATTCTCTCTACCCTGGTCTTAAAGCACAATTTAATTTAAGTCTTTACGTTTATTTTAACCTAAATATCTGCATAAAACAGTAATTTAGATTTTCATGTTATAGCACATGTTTTTTACTCTCCACAATCTCCAGTGAAATCCACCAGTCTTCAGATGACCTGTGTTAATTGTAGTAAATCTGATCAAATAAATTGAAGTTATTTTGCCATATAATTTTCAAAAGTATCATAAGTCTAGGACATCCAGCGTTGTATTCTTAAAGGCTAAGCACCACTTAATGGACTTCCATGAATATTTCACATTATTTTAGTTACTGACATATATAAGAATGAATTAAAATGAAAATAGCAGCTTAATTTGCTTTAAAACTGACAGTTTTATTAAATTGATGGAAAACCCGAGCTCGCTACGGAAATTCTTGAACGCAACCGTGACGTCACTGGTGGACAACAGCTGAACAACGCCGCGGTAAAACACCGTTATGACTGACTGTTATGACAGTATCTAGCTAAATAACCAACATTATTCATGACAATAGCCTAGCAATAAGCTAAACTCAAATGTAGAGGTACCGTTATTCTTGTAAATGTGATCGAAGTCGAACTCGAATTCATCCGACACTAGAAACCTCCGTAATGCAGCTACGTAGCCGAGTATAATCTGAGACACCGAGTTTAGCAAGTCAAGCTAACGTTAACTAACACCAACTAAAACAGGCGAAGTGAGTGTCCTTACCCTGTTTACCTCCATGTTACAGAGGCTCTTGAACACCTTTCGTTGGTGTCCTTACATGCCCATATTGTTGGAAAAGCACCAGTGAAATGAGCTACAGATAACGGAGTGAGCGGATGGTCCTTTCCAAAGTGTCCGTTTAAAGTTGGACAAATTTAGTCCATTTTCTGGATATTTTGGGATCTTTGGGCCATTTGTTCACAGATGTCCCACTGTACATTGAATGATTGCAGCCACAAACAACACACCTTTACGTCATTTTGCATTAAATTAAGTGCAACTTCTAGAGTTGTTTTCCACCATCTACGTCACAGGCAAGACGCCTATTAGAGTTTCGGGGGGACCAACGGTGTTTTAAACCTTATTCCTTGAATTAGTAAGAAATAACATGTTTTCTGACTATCAATAAACACAAATTAGGAACTCAAATTCCACTGTATTTATTTGTTTGACACTTTCATAGAGCGGCTGCTTAGCCTTTAACTATGTCATGGAATTTTGAAGGCCTTAGATGTGAAAAATCTCTAGGAAATATCTCTAGAACAAAGCATTTAACGCCATGCCGACCTTAATGACTCTGATTATATCCTAATGATTTAACCAGGCAGAAATTTTGGAAAATTGGTGGATTTACCTTTTTAATCTGCTGATTGACTCTATTAGGTTTCTCCAGGAGAAGGACTCAAATAACACTGTGTTAGACAAAAACCTGTTAGACAGATTTTCCAACCACAAATGTCTGTTTCATAAGCTGCTGTTTCTAACTTGGTTAAGCTTTACAGAACATGGATAAAAATCCTATTCAAATTAGCACACGGTTGGTTGTTAATTTTACATCACATTTACATTGTGTAAGTAAGATTTCAGCAGCTGTAGCACACATCTAGGAATGGAGACTTTGTTTGGCTTGATTTCTCTTTCTCGGTCAATGTGAACAAGTAGCTTGTCAAATTCTGCTTTTTTTGTGCCATAAGAATAGTATATGTTGCATTTAAAATGTGGAAACAAAAAAGGAACTTCCCAATGCTAAAGCAGCTAATGGTGCTAATGTTTATTACCTGTGGTAGACTGAAATCTACACACTTATGACTTTAATCAAAAGATACATGTATATGTATGTATAAAAATGTGTGTGAACAAAAAATGTCTTTTGAATGATTTCATATGATGAATCGTGCTTATTGTGACTATGAATTTAACAAAATAAAGCCGTTTTTTGGGATGTTCAAAGAGACATTGGCCTTTTAAATTGTAGGCTGATTATCTGTTATGAAGTCAGTACACTTGGCATATTTTTAACTGTTATATTTTTCACTGACTACTACTCATTCTTCAGTATCTACCTTAAATTATCCCTGGTACTGGAACAAAAAGACCATTTGTTAGAAATGTAACCAACATGCCACTGGTTAGATATTGACACCAAATACAGTGGACACCTACCGTCAGTGCTTCCTTTAAGGAATAGAGTGATAATGTACAATGTGAAGATTCCTGTAAACTCAGCTTCTCCCTCACTTTCTCTCGCTCTTTTTCTCTTGGGTGTGGATGTGTGTGTTTATGTGTTTGTGCGTCTTTCTGTGTGCGAACAGGGCTCTGGTGGACATGCTGCGTCACCAGTCCAGTCCGGTGCAGCAGGGGGAGCGAAACAACAGTGTTGCTCTGGGAACCGGAGGAGGGGGAGGAGGAGGAGGAGGAGAGGGAACCCTCGGGCGGCCACCCAAAAACCTTTATCCCACTCTCCAAAGCAAAGATAACCGCTGTGAGTGTGAAGAAAACACGCGTACTGGAACAATCCTCCAGTTTCCCTAATCATTTTTCTTCACTTTTTAAAATTTGCATTACACTAACACCTTGTTGTCTGGATGTTCCAGAGATTCTGTATTAACCTATTACAAACATGGTCACTGCCAGGTGGGACACCTGCTCTATGTAGCATAAACTGATTCCTCCAGTGTAATTTGATTCTTCATTAAATTAGGATATATATGTGTGACTGTGGGTCTTCTTTAAAGTCAGTGCAACCGATATATCATAAAACTATCAATATGAAAATCAATATTCTAAAAATCAACACCAAAATTTCAGCCTACCATTTTAATAAATGGAGGAAGCAGACATTTTGTAAAAAAAACCCAAAGTGATAATATAAGGCAACATTGAAAAGGAACAGAGTGGTGAAAGATGCTCATTTCATAAACCGTCACAGCTGCAGTATTTAACCCGAGGAGATGAGTGTAGCACAGTGGTCCGCATGTTCTCTCGATCTGTCCCTCTCTCTCTCTCTCCCTCTCTCACACACACTCACACAGAGGCATTTTAGTGCCCCCAAGTCCCAGCATATGCTCACTATGCCTGCAGTTAAAATGTTTTTTTTGTATTTTTGGACTACATTTATTTTATGAAAAATTGTTCATTTTGCCTGTTTAATGAAAGCAAATTGTGGAACCCATTGGTTGATGCCTCTGAGGCTTGGAATCGTAGAGATCACAAATGGTCTTGCATTGTTGGAGGGTAGGGAGACCCTAATCACAGTGTTGGTTAGCAAGGACATCTGTCAGCTGATGTGACATATCTGGGCTGTTTGTGTTCTCCACTGTAATGAACTATGTATGAGTACGTCTACAAATTTCCAGGAGAACAGTTCAGATGTTCAAAATGATGTTACATTATATTAACAAATGACAGGCTAGTCAAGGACATTCCAGCATAAATGAAAATTGTAACATTATATTTCAAACATTTGAACTAATGTGGCATTAAACTGCTAAAATTCAAAATGTAACCACCTCCAGATTATTTGTAAACATACTTTCATAGATCCAAAATGGTGCTCAAATTATTTTTAAGAGTGTTGTGTTTTTGATTTTAAAGACAAGAAAAGGACCCTCAGATGATGCATCTTGAAGGTGGATGGAACTTTACAACTTTAAATTACAAATGCATTAGGGTGGATATTTGAGAATGGGATGGCTCATATAGAAGGAAACCAGAGAGCTAACACTACTGCATCACTGCCTAGTAGCTGTCTCTGTCACAGAGTAATTCCCAATGGTTGTATAATATTTTCACTGATGGATGAAAATGCGTATAAAATTGTGTGTTTTTCCATTTCACAGTGGGAAACCTGCAGCATAACTTCATACATACATCAGGCTCCAGCCCCAAACACACTGCCACCATTGGTAAGCCCAATTCAGGACTCCTTTTCAAAGACGAATAATATGCTCCATGCTTCATCCAGCATAATCATTTCAAAATATATGGGCATTATTTAAATTTTTAAATATATTTTTAAATAAATGTTTGTATTTTTTATGTTAAATAGACTTCCGCCAGATCAGTTTCTTTTACATTTTTTAAATACTAAATTACCTTTTTATGGATAAATATTTATATCAACTGGCAATTTTGTTTACTTAATGAAGCAGAAATACCCAAAGTGAATTTATAATTTAATGCATTGAAGTGCATAATTCAAGTATTGGAGGAAAATGTGACTTATTCATTTTTTGCTTCACAAACCTATATAGATAAGTATTTATGTGTTTCTTGCTGTATTCAAAATGTTTATGTTTTTATTATTGTCTGCAGAACATGCACCACGTATGAACAACATGCAGATGACCACAGGAGGGACATTGAAACCAAATAAACACACAAATGCCATGAAGCCTCAGCCTTCATTCCACCACTCCCTCCACAACCTGGCACAGCTGCCTCCTTCCTATGAGGCTGCCATGAAGCCTGAGATCAACAGATACTCCTCCCTCAAACGCCTGGGTAAGTCTGCACTAAAATAACCATCAGAAATAGACTTTATGTTCATATATATATATAGTCTTATATAATAGTTCAAAATACTGAAATACTCCCATACAATAAGAAAATCCAGTTATTTTAATGTGAATATATTGAAATGATATGAAATTGCAGTTAATCATCATTGCGCAACGTACAGCATACAACAAAATGTGTCTTCCGCATTTAAAACCATCTGTGGCAGTGAACACCCACACACACACACACACAGTGCACTAGGGGCTGTGAACACACACCCAGAGCGGCGGGCAGCCATCCCGGGGAACTCATGGCTGACTTGTGTAATCATAGAAAAGCATGAAACAAAATTTGATTCTGAAGATGCTATGGAGAAGCTTCTCATTACCCAAATCCCCATTCTCATTGCCAGCTGAGGGCTCGAAGGGTTGTATTGAGCTGTGGAGCTGTTTTCTCTGCAGTGATGGGGTTCATTCCAATACCACTAGAATGAGATGAAACGACACAGAACTTATAATCCAACACAAGTTCTGGGCCTCAGTAATGCTCTACTGTTCAAATGCTTTCAAATCCCCATAGCAATGTAAACCTAGTTTAAAGTTTTTCTAGAAGATTAGAGGCTGCTACTTTAGCAATGGGGGAACTCCCTATTAATACCCATGCATACGCATGTAAGGGTGTTATTGCGATCCTGCTAGTGTGGATTTCATTACATTCAATGATGCATGTAAAAGTCATGTAAGTGCTAAAAGTTCCCACTGGTGGAAAATATTTACACTACTGATCACAGATTTATTGTGATTACAAGGCATTAAAAAGGTGAATAATTGTCATTATCATATTTTAATATGTTACTCGGTTTCAATTAACTGTACAACATAAATGTAGTAGTTTCAAAATAGCTTTCCTTAAAATATCTGTACACATGGGGTTTGGTTTAAGGCAGTGTCAGTGTTACACAAGAATGTTAGCCAACTAAATGTTTGTTAAGGTCATTCTAATGAGGACAGATTGCAGTAAGGCAACCTCATTCTAGCTCAGACGCCTCTAGCCTTCAGGCTTCTGAATGAGAGCACAAATGTGTGTGTGTGTGGTGGGGGGGTAGTTGGAAAACAATTAAGAAAGGCAGATACTAATAAAATATTACCATTTACAGATATTGATTTTCATTTAAAGTATCTATGTCTCAGCTGAGGCTAACAGGTGGTCTTTTATAATGCACAGCATAATTAAAGTAACACCTACATAATTAAACTGGTTTCCAAGGTACAATTTGTAGTAATATACCTTCACTGCTTAAGAAATCTTGAATTTTACAAAATGTATGCATCATGCCATGTTTAAGGTAAACAAAATGTGGTTTGAATTGAAATGCTACATTTTACAGAAAGCCAGAATTCACAGAATTAATTACATAAATATAATACGTACTAAATATTTTTTAGAAAATTTGGGACATTTTCTAAAAGTCATCACAAATTAAATTTTTTTGAAACTTTATTTAATGGACAAATTTTTAACTGTAAATTTAATTTTATTGTTAAATATTTACAATTTTGTATAGACCGCCTTGATTGCGTTTTGTAAACATAAACAAATTTAGATGCATGCAACACAATACAAAAAAGTTGTGACAGGGTAAAATAATAAGCTTTCAGAACATTCATTCAGTTTTCCGAAGCATTATACTAGATACAGGTGAATATAAAAGATTTTAAAAGAGCATTCACCAAAGGATCAGTTTAGAAAAAAATTACAAAAAATACCATTTGTATACATTATTTTATTGTTATATTTTGTCTCTACGCCTATAGATTTGTTAGCATTGTTCTATTAGCATTAATTCAAAAAGGAGACTTTTTATTTGCTTCTCTTGTAAGGTAAACATTTACTTTTTTTTTTTGTCTTTTCTAACCATTTCTAATGGGATTGTTTTACATTTGTCTGATTGACATTTCTTAACATTTGCCAGAATGACATGTTTCTCTCATTGATTCACAGAAAAAGGAGGTCTGGAGGAATATTCCGGTTATTGCACCACCAAACGGAGACCGAATAACGCACCTCCGTCCTTCCACTCATCCCAGCACCACCTGCCCTGGGGTGGCGACTATACCCTTGGGGGGCGGGGCACACTCCCAACTCATGCCACTCGACCAAGGATACCACACCCCCAGTCAGCTCCCAGCCACACCCCAAACCCTTACCCCCTGGAGCCACCAGAGTCAAGGCACAACCAGAACTACGATACTTTGTCCAAACCTCCACGGAGGGTCAAGTCCACAGACCAGCTGCTGGCCCTTGGTGATGGCAACACTGCAACGCTGTCTCGTATGAGCAAGAACCAGCAGCACCAGTACTACAAAGCCATGAATGCTAAGAATGCCAACAACCAGAACACCCTGCGCAAGTCCAAGGACAGGCTACTGATGTCACCCAATCATCTGGAGGAGGAAGTGGGAGTCGGCGGAGTTGAGTACGGGAGTGGGGCCATGGGCGACTATACCGGACCAGGTGGAATGGTTCCCACTTTGCCCCGTGTTAGTCACCAGAAGGCGCAGTCACAGCAAAATGTCTGCGCCACCCCCTCACTTGACCGCCACCACATGATCAAGATGAACTCACACCCAACATCAGGTCGCGAGCAGGAGCGGAATGCGGCGGCCATGTCTGGGCACCTGGGAGGGGGCGGAGTTGGAGGTGTAGGGTGGAGCGAAGTGCAGGGAACCGGCGTTGTCATGGGAACGGGAACACTGGGCGGACACAGTGCCAGGAGGCTAGCCTTTGCCGCCAAGCGCCAGAACACCATTGAGCAGCTGCACTTTATCCCCGGAGGGGGCGGTCCTAGTGGAGGGGGTGTGGCCGGGAACCAGGGTGTCAGGACAGGCAGCAAGAACGAAGTGACTGTGTGAGAAAGAGGGGAGAGAGAGAGAGTGAGAGAGAGAGAGAGAGAGAGAGAGAGAGAGAGAGAATGAGAATAAAGTGGGAAGATGGCGGAGGAAAGATTGGGCTGCAGAGAGGGAGTGAAGTAATGAGAAGGGTGAAAAAAACGAAGTGGGCGGATGGCAGAGGCAGAGAGAGGGAAGAAGAGGAGAGAAGGATTGGAGCATGCAGAGAAAGAAAATGGAGAGGATGAAGGAAAGAAGTGCAGAGAGAAAACGCAGTAAGGATACACTGAGGGGAAAAAAACGCAGGGAAAAACAAAGAAGCTGTACATAAATACAAGACAGAGAGAGAGAAGACAATGGAGGAAAGCTTAAAAAAGATGCTTTTCTTTTTTCTCTTTGTACAATTCCAGCCATAATTACAGTATAAAGATTCTGTATATGTTTGAAGTTTGATGATTGCCACCCCATTAAAGCATTCATGAACACAAATGAGTACTATATACATACGTACATAAAGCAAGAGCGGTCTTCTTGGAAGATGCAGGATTTCATGCCACTGTGTCTTGTTTTTACTGGATATTTGCAATCATGACATTTAAATGCCATTTTAGAGCCATATGTTTGGGTAATGTCCAATGGAACATTCATCCAGAAAAAAACAAAACAAAAAAACAAAGGAATAAAACCAGTGGACACATGTGCAATGTATTTTTGTTTGAAGATCAAACTTTGGAAGTGTGCTGCCAGTGAAGTTAGTACCAGGATGCTGAAAAAGGTCAAAGGAGTCCAAAATGCTGGACATTCAGAGCTTTTTAATGTACCACAATTTACTGCCACAATGTGTGATGTCACAAAAATGTTTCAATTCTTCACAAGCCTGAAAACAAAAACATAAAGGACTATCGCCCCAAGTCTGCAGTATGAGATTAAATGGATGTTGGATTGTATTCCCGTTCTGAAAGATCCCAGGATATTCCCTTTGTCATACGCCATAAACAATTTACATCTTCTGCCAGAACTGGTAGTGGACTTCTGCTTTTGAATCTAGTTCTGTTGGGATATTGATTAAGCTCATATATAAAAACATATAACTTCAACTTATCTATGGAGTAGGATCATTATAAATACATTACCCCCCAGATATCTCAAGGAAGGGACTGGCAACTTATCTTGCCAATAAAAGCCATTCTGAATGGATGGAAAAACCCAGCCCGGAGGGAAAACAAAAACAAGATTTGTCTGACAATCAACTTTTATCTGAGAGGAACTCCATATAGATTAATGGCGCTTTTTGGATTGGAATCTGATCTGACATTTCTCTTCGACATCTGAGTACAGGGATTGGAAAAGGGTGATTTTTTTTCATAGAAGGACACTTCTGAAAGGCTGTGAATATGTTTCATAATGCTTATAAACACTTCATATTCTATATGTATTATGGAGGGGTTCTTAAAGGGGAATTCCACTCATTTGCATAATTCAATGGTTGGGATGTAGCCGTTCAGAGTGTTTTGATCTGAAATCATCATTGTTATTATTATAGAATTGTCTTTATTGTGGTGGTGATTGGAGCACAGTTAAACAACACATATATAGTCACTTGATATATCCCCAGCCACCAGTGAAGCACCTGAGTCTTTACAATGACCTGCTAAAATCATTTTAGGCCAAACTCTTATCTCAGAATTATAGTTAAAAAAAAGTATCAGGCATCAGGCAAAGAATATACATATTTTTATATTAATTATAAATCTTTTTTATTGAATTATTTATATTAATTAACAAGTATTTTAATAAGAAATATAGTGTAATATTATAAAATTCAATTAAGTTAAAACATAATACTAAGTTTGGTGTGTTCTCCCCGTGTCCGTGTGGGTTTCCTCCGAGGTCCAAAAACGCACGTTGGTAGGTGGATTGGCGACTTAAAAAGTGTAGATGTGAGTGTGTGTGTTGCCCTGTGAAGGACTGGCGCCCCCTCCAGGGTGCATTCCCGCCTTGCGCCCAATGATTCCAGGTAGGCTCTGGACCACTGCGACCCTGAACTGAACTGGATAAGGGTTACAGACAATGAATGAATGAATGAAAATATACTACTAGTTTCTTTTTTGAATCTGCTTTTGTGCTTTAGCCCTCTACTCACCACAAACATTTGAGCACCAATTTTACTGTTTGAGAGGCATTAAGCTTGTTGAACATCTTGTTCCTTTCACCACCAATGTAATTAAACCTGAGAAACTTTCCCATATCAACCTCATGTGAATAGCTTGCAGAAAGTTTGAAACAAATGTTTGGAGTTCTCCTTTAATTGTGTGAATGCCTCAAACTGTTAAGACAGGGCTCACATGAAGAGACGAGTTTTAATAGAGGGAGGGGCTTGTTGAGGGTTGTTTGTGTTCATTAAAGGCAGCAGTGTAAATGCTGACCACATAACATAGCTCAGGTGTGCACAGGCACTTAGGTGAGCTTACAAAAAATAAAAATAACTTGCTGGGTTTTCTCCCCCAAAAAGCCATGACAGTTTCAGTGCCATGAAAGTAACGACTGAACAGGGCGTGAGGAAAAAAGTCAGCTCAAACAGTTGTACTTTCATATTTGCTGTCATTCGGAAATGGACAGAGCATCACAACCAATATCACAATCAATAACGCTTATCAATATTAAGGGCTATACTACATGTGTGTCAGTGGTACTTTGCCTACCCACAGTTTTTGAGTTATTATTTAAATGGCAATGACAACATTGATGATGGTGAAACATTGATGTACATAGACAGAGTTGAACCTTGTGGTAAAAGTGAGGTAATGATTTTATCGACCGAGCCTATAGGA